>NC_134490.1:1200143-1500143 GCF_040206685.1 Ascaphus truei | reverse complement strand
ATAATGATACACATTTCTCTCCCAGAGATGGACGAGTAATAATGATACACACCTCTCCCCCAGAGATGGACGGAGTAATAATGATACACATCTCTCCCCCAGAGATGGACGGAGTAATAATGATACACATCTCTCCCCCAGAGATGGACGGAGTAATAATGATACACATCTCTCCCCCAGAGATGGACGGAGTAATAATGAGACACATCTCTCCCCCAGAGATGGACGAGTAATAATGATACACACCTCTCCCCCAGAGATGGACGGAGTAATAATGAAACATCTCTTCCCCAGATATGGACGGAGTAATAATGATACTCATCTCTCCCCCAGAGATGGACGGAGTAATAATGATACACATCTCTCCCCCAGACATGGACGGAGTAATAATGATACACATCTCTCCCCCAGACATGGACGGAGTAATAATGATACACATTTCTCCCCCAGAGATGGACGGAGTAATAATGATACACATCTCTCCCCCAGATATGGACGGAGTAATAATGATACACATCTCTTCCCCAGAGATGGACGAGTAATAATGATACACATCTGTCCCCCAGACATGGACGGAGTAATAATGATACACATTTCTCCCCCAGAGATGGACGGAGTAATAATGATACACATCTCTCCCCCAGATATGGACGGAGTAATAATGAGACATCTCTCCCCCAGAGATGGACGGAGTAATAATGATACACACCTCTCCCCCAGAGATGGACGAGTAATAATGATACACACCTCTCCCCCAGAGATGGACGGAGTAATAATGAGACACATCTCTCCTCCAGACATGGACGAGTAATAATGATACTCATCTCTCCCCCAGAGATGGATGGAGTAATAATGATACTCATCTCTCCCCCAGAGATGGACGGAGTAATAATGAGACACGTCTCTCCCCCAGAGATGGACGGAGTAATAATGATACACACCTCTCCCCCAGAGATGGACGGAGTAATAATGAGACACGTCTCTCCCCCAGAGATGGACGGAGTAATAATGATACACACCTCTCCCCCAGAGATGGACGGAGTAATAATGAGACACATCTCTCCCCCAGAGATGGACGGAGTAATAATGAGACACATCTCTCCTCCAGAGATGGACGGAGTAATAATGATACACATCTCTCCCCCAGAGATGGACGGAGTAATAATGAGACATTACTTCTGCTTCCTACAAACATTCTGCACCTTGTATCTTCCCTGTGTGTCTAAGCTGGTGTAACCCCGTCACTGCCAGTGAGGCCGGCACCCAATGGGTAGTACAGGGGTGAACAACTCCAGTCCTCAAAGGCCACCAACAGGTCAGGTTTTCAGGATATCCCTGCTTCAGCACAGGTAGCTCAATTAGTGGCTCAGTCAAAGTCTTTGACTGAGCCACTGATTGAGCCCCCTGTGCTGAAGCACAGCCTGGTTGAGCCACCTGTGCTGAAGCAGAAACTGAAGCAGGGATATCCTGAAAACCTGACCCGTTGGTGGCCCTTGAGAACTGAAGTTGAAGCAAACTGTTAGGATAAGCTATTTACACACTTCACATGGGTAAAATAAGGACCCCCCTCAGGCGCCCGACCCAGCTCTGTACTGCAGTCAGCATTGTGTGCCATGTCCTTAATACATCCCTGTAGCAGTGCCACGAGAGCCTCTATGGCAGAGCACAGATTAGTGGCAGTGCCACGAGAGCCTCTATGACAGAGCACAGATTAGTGGCAGTGCTACGAGAGCCTCTATGGCAGAGCACAGATTAGTGGCAGTGCCACGAGAGCCTCTATGGCAGCACAGATTAGTGGCAGTGCCACGAGAGCCTCTATGGCAGCACAGATTAGTGGCAGTGCCACGAGAGCCTCTATGGCAGAGCACAGATTAGTGGCAGTGCCATGAGAGCCTCTATGGCAGAGCACAGATTAGTGGCAGTGACACGAGAGCCTCTATGGCAGCACAGATTAGTGGCAGTGCCACGAGAGCCTCTATGGCAGAGCACAGATTAGTGGCAGTGCCATGAGAGCCTCTATGGCAGAGCACAGATTAGTGGCAGTGCCACGAGAGCCTCTATGGCAGAGCACAGATTAGTGGCAGTGCCACGAGAGCCTCTATGGCAGAGCACAGATTAGTGGCAGTGCCACGAGAGCCTCTATGGCAGAGCACAGATTAGTGGCAGTGACACGAGAGCCTCTATGGCAGAGCACAGATTAGTGGCAGTGCCACGAGAGCCTCTATGGCAGAGCACAGATTAGTGGCAGTGACACGAGAGCCTCTATTGCAGAGCACAGATTAGTGGCAGTGCCACGAGAGCCTCTATGGCAGAGCAGATATTAGTGGCAGTGCCACGAGAGACACTATGGCAGAGCACAGATTAGTGGCAGTGCCACGAGAGCCTCTATGGCAGAGCAGAGATTAGTGGCAGTGCCACGAGAGCCTCTATGGCAGAGAAGAAATTAGTGGCAGTGCCACGAGAGCCTCTATGGCAGAGCAGAGATTAGTGGCAGTGCCACGAGAGCCTCTATGGCAGAGAAGAAATTAGTGGCAGTGCCACAAAGTGGCAAAAAATGCATTTGCTTCAGTAGAAAAATGAAATCGCTTTACAGTTACGATGCACCGATTTACTTCCGGTGTCAAATAGATACTTTCTTCTTTCTTCGTGTCCAGACAATCCTAACCGTACCGGGTAAATATTGCTCTCACCGCGTCGGCGTATGACGGCGGCATAATAAGTTTACACAAAAACAACAAAAGGGAAAAAGTCTGGATGAATAATCCCCCTGTGTAAGCGCCGGCCGCGGACTGTCTTATCAGGGGGGGACCGGTAAAGATGGTAAAAACCTTTCATACTATCTGCTTACCATCAGACTTTAACAGTTTAAAACAAATATTTAAACACACTTATTTAAAGTATTGAACATTCCACTGCCATTATTTCATAATACCAAAGAGAAATACCGCTATATATATATATATATATTATATATATATATAGTCTGATTGCGGTGTCGCCTACTCATTTTTGATTATTAAAGCTCAGCTAACACGGTACCGATACCTCTACCCACAGAACGGTATATAGTCTATTCAATTTTGATATATATTTATATATATATGTAGAGGAATCTGTCCCATGTTAGCTGAGCTTAATAATCAAAAATAAATAGATGATACCGTTCTGTGGCTAACGAAATGCTTTTATTTGTGCGAGCTTTCGAGATACACGGATCTCTTCTTCCGGCGATGTTACAATGAATAAAGCAAGAAAGGGTTTATCTTAAAAACATACTGGAATGTATCTGTGACTGAAGCCTATCCCTATCCCCTGTGTAGTATGCGATGTATGACTTGTGTTTATATATATATATATCGTATATATAAATATAAATGAGAGGGCAGAGAAGGACAACGAACGGTTTACTAGAAAAGAAAGACAAAGTGATGTTGTTATGTTATAATAACCATGTTATTGTTGGTATTTCTCAGCATGTATGTTATCCCAGCACAGGGAACACGGGGTGTATGTTATCCCAGCAGAGGGAACACGGGGTGTATGTTATCCCAGCACAGGGAACACGGGGTGCATGTTATCACAGCACAGGGAACAAGGGGTGCATGTTATCACAGCACAGAGAACACGGGGTGCATGTTATCACAGCACAGAGAACACGGGGTGCATGTTATCCCAGCACAGGGAACACGGGGTGTATGTTATCCCAGCAGAGGGAACACGGGGTGTATGTTATCCCAGCACAGGGAACACGGGGTGCATGTTATCACAGCACAGGGAACAAGGGGTGCATGTTATCACAGCACAGAGAACACGGGGTGTATGTTATCCCAGCACAGGGAACACGGGGTGCATGTTATCACAGCACAGGGAACACGGGGTGTATGTTATCCCAGCACAGGGAACACAGGGTGCATGTTATCACAGCACAGGGAACACGGGGTGCATGTTATCACAGCACAGAGAACACGGGGTGCATGTTATCACAGCGCAGGGAACACGGGGTGTATGTTATCACAGCACAGGGAACACGGGGTGCATGTTATCACAGCACAGGGAACACGGGGTGCATGTTATCCCAGCACAGGGAACACGGGGTGTATGTTATCCCAGCACAGGGAACACGGGGTGCATGTTATCACAGCACAGGGAACACGGGGTGCATGTTATCACAGCACAGGGAACACGGGGTGTATGTTATCCCAGCACAGGGAACACGGGGTGCATGTTATCCCAGCACAGGGAACACGGGGTGCATGTTATCACAGCACAGGGAACACGGGGTGCATGTTATCCCAGCACAGGGAACACGTGGTGCATGTTATCCCAGCACAGGGAACACGGGGTGTATGTTATCACAGCGCAGGGAACACGGGGTGCATGTTATCACAGCACGGGGAACACTTGGTGCATGTTATCACAGCACGGGGAACACGGGGTGCATGTTATCACAGCACGGGGAACACGGGGTGCATGTTATCCCAGCACAGGGAACACGGGGTGCATGTTATCACAGCACGGGGAACACGGGGTGCATGTTATCACAGCACAGGGAACACGGGGTGTATGTTATCACAGCACAGGGAACACGGGGTGTATGTTATCACAGCACAGCGAACACGGGGTGCATGTTATCACAGCACAGGGAACACGGGGTGTATGTTATCACAGCGCAGGGAACACGGGGTGCATGTTATCACAGCACAGAGAACACGGGGTGCATGTTATCACAGCACGGGGAACACGGGGTGCATGTTATCACAGCACGGGGAACACGGGGTGCATGTTATCACAGCACGGGGAACACGGGGTGCATGTTATCACAGCACGGGGAACACGGGGTGTATGTTATCACAGCACAGGGAACACGGGGTGCATGTTATCACAGCGCAGGGAACACGGGGTGTATGTTATCACAGCACAGGGAACACGGGGTGTATGTTATCACAGCGCAGGGAACACGGGGTGCATGTTATCACAGCACAGAGAACACGGGGTGCATGTTATCACAGCACGGGGAACACGGGGTGCATGTTATCACAGCACGGGGAACACGGGGTGCATGTTATCACAGCACGGGGAACACGGGGTGTATGTTATCACAGCGCGGGGAACACGGGGTGTATGTTATCACAGCACAGGGAACACGGGGTGTATGTTATCCCAGCACAGGGAACACGGGGTGCATGTTATCACAGCGCAGGGAACACGGGGTGCATGTTATCACAGCGCAGGGAACACGGGGTGTATGTTATCACAGCACAGGGAACACGGGGTGTATGTTATCACAGCGCAGGGAACACGGGGTGCATGTTATCACAGCACAGAGAACACGGGGTGCATGTTATCACAGCACGGGGAACACGGGGTGCATGTTATCACAGCACGGGGAACACGGGGTGCATGTTATCACAGCACGGGGAACACGGGGTGCATGTTATCACAGCACGGGGAACACGGGGTGTATGTTATCACAGCGCAGGGAACACGGGGTGCATGTTATCACAGCACAGGGAACACGGGGTGCATGTTATCACAGCACAGAGAACACGGGGTGCATGTTATCACAGCACAGGGAACACGGGGTGCATGTTATCACAGCACGGGGAACACGGGGTGTATGTTATCACAGCGCAGGGAACACGGGGTGTATGTTATCACAGCACAGGGAACACGGGGTGTATGTTATCACAGCGCAGGGAACACGGGGTGCATGTTATCACAGCACAGGGAACACGGGGTGTATGTTATCACAGCACAGGGAACACGGGGTGCATGTTATCACAGCACAGAGAACACGGGGTGCATGTTATCACAGCACGGGGAACACGGGGTGTATGTTATCACAGCACAGGGAACACGGGGTGCATGTTATCACAGCACGGGGAACACGGGGTGCATGTTATCACAGCACAGGGAACACGGGGTGCATGTTATCACAGCACGGGGAACACGGGGTGTATGTTATCACAGCACAGGGAACACGGGGTGTATGTTATCACAGCGCAGGGAACACGGGGTGCATGTTATCACAGCACGGGGAACACGGGGTGCATGTTATCACAGCACAGAGAACACGGGGTGCATGTTATCACAGCACGGGGAACACGGGGTGCATGTTATCACAGCACAGAGAACACGGGGTGCATGTTATCACAGCACGGGGAACACGGGGTGTATGTTATCACAGCACGGGGAACACGGGGTGCATGTTATCACAGCACGGGGAACACGGGGTGCATGTTATCACAGCACGGGGAACACGGGGTGCATGTTATCACAGCACGGGGAACACGGGGTGCATGTTATCACAGCACGGGGAACACGGGGTGCATGTTATCACAGCACGGGGAACACGGGGTGTATGTTATCACAGCACAGGGAACACGGGGTGCATGTTATCACAGCGCAGGGAACACGGGGTGCATGTTATCACAGCGCAGGGAACACGGGTGCATGTTATCACAGCGCAGGGAACACGGGGTGCATGTTATCACAGCGCAGGGAACACGGGGTGTATGTTATCACAGCACAGGGAACACGGGGTGCCGGGAATATACAGGAACCTGCACTCACCGAACGCACGCGCTGGAAGCTGCTGCTCCTGTACAGTCGGTGTGCTGCTCCTGTACAGTCGGTGTGCTGCTCCTGTACAGTCAGGGTGCTGCTCCTGTACAGTCGGTGTGCTGCTCCTGTACAGTCGGTGTGCTGCTCCTGTACAGTCGGTGTGCTGCTCCTGTACAGTCGGTGTGCTGCTCCTGTACAGTCGGTGTGCTGCTCCTGTACAGTCGGGGTGCTGCTCCTGTACAGTCGGTGTGCTGCTCCTGTACAGTCGGTGTGCTGCTCCTGTACAGTCGGTGTGCTGCTCCTGTACAGTCGGTGTGCTGCTCCTGTACAGTCGGTGTGCTGCTCCTGTACAGTCGGTGTGCTGCTCCTGTACAGTCGGTGTGCTGCTCCTGTACAGTCTGTGTGCTGCTCCTGTACAGTCTGTGTGCTGCTCCTGTACAGTCGGTGTGCTGCTCCTGTACAGTCGGTGTGCTGCTCCTGTACAGTCAGGGTGCTGCTCCTGTACAGTCGGTGTGCTGCTCCTGTACAGTCGGTGTGCTGCTCCTGTACAGTCGGTGTGCTGCTCCTGTACAGTCGGTGTGCTGCTCCTGTACAGTCAGGGTGCTGCTCCTGTACAGTCGGTGTGCTGCTCCTGTACAGTCGGTGTGCTGCTCCTGTACAGTCGGTGTGCTGCTCCTGTACAGTCGGTGTGCTGCTCCTGTACAGTCGGTGTGCTGCTCCTGTACAGTCGGTGTGCTGCTCCTGTACAGTCGGTGTGCTGCTCCTGTACAGTCGGTGTGCTGCTCCTGTACAGTCGGTGTGCTGCTCCTGTACAGTCGGTGTGCTGCTCCTGTACAGTCGGTGTGCTGCTCCTGTACAGTCGGTGTGCTGCTCCTGTACAGTCGGTGTGCTGCTCCGGTACAGTCGGTGTGCTGCTCCTGTACAGTCGGTGTGCTGCTCCTGTACAGTCGGTGTGCTGCTCCTGTACAGTCGGTGTGCTGCTCCTGTACAGTCGGTGTGCTGCGCAGCCAGAACCTCTGCATACTGTCAGCAACTGCGCGGTGATCTGAGCAGCTCGCGCTGTGAGGGAGGAAGTGCTGAGACCGGCATCGCTCACAGATTAACCTCTTAGGTGGCAGAAAGGCATGAGATAAATGTATGTGTGTGTGTGTGTGTGTGTGTGTGTGTGTATATAAATAATACAGCCCCCCCGGGTGTATGAATACCACTCTCACTAACCACGAGCCCCCCCCCACCTACTGGAACATGTTGACTGGGTTCTTATAATAATGATCCTATTACAGAGGGGCGGTGCGCTGTAGTGACAGGGTGTATGTGTGCGTGGAAGGGGTCCCCCCTGTAACGCAGAGAGAGGTGGGGTCCCCCCTGTAACGCAGAGAGAGGTGGGGGCCCTCCTGTAACGCAGAGAGAGGTGGGGTCCCCCCTGTAACGCAGAGAGAGGTGGGGTCCCCCCTGTAATGCAGAGAGAGGTGGGGTCCCCCCTGTAACGCAGAGAGAGGTGGGGTCCCCCCTGTAACGCAGAGAGAGGTGGGTCCCCCCTGTAACGCAGAGAGAGGTGGGGTCCCCCCTGTAACGCAGAGAGAGCTGGGGTCCCTCCTGTAACGCAGAGAGAGGTGGGGTCCCTTCTGTAACGCAGAGAGAGCTGGGGTCCCCCCTGTAACGCAGAAAGAGCTGGGGTCCCCCCTGTAATGCAGAGAGAGCTGGGGTCCCCCCTGTAACGCAGAGAGAGCTGGGGTCCCCCCTGTAACGCAGAGAGAGGTGGGGTCCCCCCTGTAACGCAGAGAGATCTGGGGTCCCCCCTGTAACGCAGAGAGAGCTGGGGTCCCCCCTGTAACGCAGAGAGAGGTGGGGTGCCTCCTGTAACGCAGAGAGAGGTGGGGTCCCTCCTGTAACGCAGAGAGAGGTGGGGTCCCCCCTGTAACGCAGAGAGAGGCGGGGTCCCCCCTGTAACGCAGAGAGAGGCGGGGTCCCTCCTGTAACGCAGAGAGAGGTGGGGTCCCCCCTGTAACGCAGAGAGAGGCGGGGTCCCCCCTGTAACGCAGAGAGAGGCGGGGTCCCCCCTGTAACGCAGAGAGAGGCGGGGTCCCTCCTGTAACGCAGAGAGAGGCGGGGTCCCCCCTGTAACACAGAGAGAGGCGGGGTCCCCCTGTAACACAGAGAGAGGTGGGGTCCCTCCTGTAATGCAGAGAGAGGCGGGGTCCCCCCTGTAACGCAGAGAGAGGCGGGGTCCCCCCTGTAACGCAGAGAGAGGCGGGGTCCCTCCTATAACGCAGAGAGAGGCGGGGTCCCCCCTGTAACGCAGAGAGAGGCGGGGTCCCCCCTGTAACGCAGAGAGAGGCGGGGTCCCTCCTGTAACACAGAGAGAGGTGGGGTCCCTCCTGTAACGCAGAGAGAGGTGGGCTCCCCCCTGTAACGCAGAGAGAGGCGGGGTCCCCCCTGTAACGCAGAGAGAGGCGGGGTCCCTCCTGTAACGCAGAGAGAGGCGGGGTCCCCCCTGTAACGTAGAGAGAGGCGGGGTCCCTCCTGTAACGCAGAGAGAGGTGGGGTCCCCCCTGTAACGCAGAGAGAGGTGGGGTCCCCCCTGTAACGCAGAGAGAGGTGGGGTCCCCCCTGTAACGCAGAGAGAGGTGGGGGCCCTCCTGTAACGCAGAGAGAGGTGGGGTCCCCCCTGTAATGCAGAGAGAGGTGGGGGCCCTCCTGTAACGCAGAGAGAGGTGGGGTCCCCCCTGTAATGCAGAGAGAGGTGGGGTCCCCCCTGTAACACAGAGAGAGGTGGGGTCCCTCCTGTAA
Source organism: Ascaphus truei (assembly GCF_040206685.1). Taxonomy (NCBI): domain Eukaryota; kingdom Metazoa; phylum Chordata; class Amphibia; order Anura; family Ascaphidae; genus Ascaphus; species Ascaphus truei. The sequence goes on along the minus strand of NC_134490.1, from coordinate 1,490,789 downwards.
CGCAGAGAGAGGTGGGGTCCCCCCTGTAACGCAGAGAGAGGTGGGGGCTGCACACACACAACGCCGGGGCGATCTCACTGAAATCTAAACAGGGTGCCTATTCTCCCGGCCCAGCTGCACCGATTCATATGATGCACAATAGGGAGGGAAGGGGGGGCGCCCGCTGCTGAACGACCTCATAAGATGAGCAGGGTAGCAGCCCCCCTCCCCCTCCAGCTGCCGAGCCCCCCTAAGTAATAAACGCTGCACTTGTGTACATGTGTGGCAATAATCTGCCTCCCGCGGTCACACTGCGGACGCCTAAAGGGGAAACCTCATACATACACCATCATTAAAGGGGGTGTAATGGCTGCGGGGGGGGGGGCAGGAAGCACCGTCTAACACTACTCAACTGATTTATTTAAATCATTGAGAACGAGGGGATTATTTTGAGTGAGGGGAATATTTTATTATGTATTAATAAGGAAAAGACAATACTTGTGCACAAGAACACTACAGATCTCCTTTCCGGGGAAGCCGTGTGTGGGGGGTGGGGGGCGGGGGGGGGGGGGGGGTTCTTTGCAGCTGGAAAACTTTACATAATTCCAAAGTGACTTGAATAGTGATGTGGAAGCCTAACCCTGTAACCTATACTTAACCCTAACCCTAACCCTGTAACCTATACCTAACCCTAACCCTAACCCTGTAACCTATACCTAATCCTAACCCTGTAACCTATACCTAACCCTAACCCTGTAACCTATACTTAACCCTAACCCTAACCCTGTAACCTATACCTAACCCTAACCCTAACCCTGTAACCTATACCTAATCCTAACCCTGTAACCTATACCTAAAACTAACCCTAACCCTGTAACCTATACTTAACCCTAACCCTGTAACCTATACCTAACCCTAACCCTGTAACCTATACCTAACCCTGTAACCTATACCTAACCCTAACCCTGTAACCTATACCTAACCCTAACCCTAACCCTGTAACCTATACCTAACCCTAACCCTGTAACCTATACCTAACCCTAACCCTGTAACCTATACCTAACCCTAACCCTGTAACCTATACCTAACCCTAACCCTGTAACCTATACTTAACCCTAACCCTAACCCTGTAACCTATACCTAACCCTAACCCTGTAACCTATACCTAATCCTAACCCTGTAACCTATACCTAACCCTAACCCTAACCCTGTAACCTATACCTAATCCTAACCCTGTAACCTATACCTAACCCTAACCCTGTAACCTATACCTAACCCTAACCCTGTAACCTATACCTAACCCTGTAACCTATACCTAACCCTAACCCTGTAACCTATACCTAACCCTAACCCTGTAACCTATACCTAACCCTAACCCTGTAACCTATACCTAACCCTAACCCTGTAACCTATACCTAACCCTGTAACCTATACCTAACCCTAACCCTGTAACCTATACCTAACCCTAACCCTGTAACCGATACCTAACCCTAACCCTGTAACCTATACCTAACCCTAACCCTGTAACCCATACCTAACCCTAACCCTGTAACCTATACCTAACCCTAACCCTGTAACCCATACCTAACCCTAACTCTGTAACCTATACCTAACCCTAACCCTTTAACCTATACCTAACCCTGTAACCTATACCTAACCCTAACCCTGTAATTTATACCTAATCCTAACCCTGTAACCTATACCTAACCCTAACCCTGTAACCTATACCTAACCCTAACCCTGTAACCTATACCTAACCCTGTAACCTATACCTAACCCTAACCCTGTAACCTATACCTAACCCTAACCCTAACCCTGTAACCTATACCTAACCCTAACCCTGTAACCTATACCTAACCCTAACCCTGTAACCTATACCTAACCCTAGCCCTGTAACCTATACCTAACCCTGTAACCTATACCTAACCCTAACCCTGTAACCTATACCTAACCCTAAACCTGTAACCTATACCTAACCCTAACCCTGTAACCGATACCTAACCCTAACCCTGTAACCTATACCTAACCCTAACCCTGTAACCCATACCTAACCCTAACCCTGTAACCTATACCTAACCCTAACCCTGTAGCCTATACCTAACCCTAACCCTGTAACCTATACCTAACCCTAACCCTGTAACCTATACCTAACCCTAACCCTGTAACCTATACCTAACCCTAACCCTGTAACCTATACCTAACCCTAACCTTGTAACCTATACCTAACCCTGTAACCTATACCTAACCCTAACCCTGTAACCTATACCTAACCCTGTAACCTATACCTAACCCTAACCCTGTAACCTATACCTAACCCTGTAACCTATACCTAACCTTGTAACCTATACCTAACCCTAACCCTAACCCTGTAACCTATACCTAATCCTAACCCTGTAACCTATACCTAACCCTAACCCTGTAACCTATACCTAACCCTAACCCTAACCCTGTAACCTATACCTAACCCTGTAACCTATACCTAACCCTAACCCTGTAGCCTATACCTAACCCTGTAACCTATACCTAACCTTAACCCTGTAACCTATACCTAACCCTGTAACCTATACCTAACCTTGTAACCTATACCTAACCCTGTAACCTATACCTAACCCTGTAACCTATACCTAACCCTGTAACCTATACCTAACCCTGTAACCTATACCTAACCCTAACCCTGTAACCTATACCTAACCCTGTAACCTATACCTAACCCTGTAACCTATACCTAACCCTAACCCTGTAACCTATACCTAACCCTGTAACCTATACCTAACCCTATAACCTATACCTAACCCTAACCCTGTAACCTATACCTAACCCTAACCCTGTAACCTATACCTAACCCTAACCCTGTAACCGATACCTAACCCTAACCCTGTAACCCATACCTAACCCTAACCCTGTAACCTATACCTAACCCTAACCCTGTAACCTATACCTAACCCTGTAACCTATATCTAACCCTGTAACCTATACCTAACCCTGTAACCTATACCTAACCCTAACCCTGTAACCTATACCTAACCCTAACCCTGTAACCCTTACTGGGGGGTCACTAAGGCAGGGTGGCAACCTGCAGTCCTCAATGCCACCAACAGGTTGGGTATTAGGGATAGTCTTCGATTGAGCCACCTGTGCTGAATCGGGGATATCCTGAAAACCTGACCTGTTGGTGGCCCTTGAGTACTGGAGTTGGACCTGCACAATGAGTATATTTGTATCAGACGGAGGGGTGAGCTCCTCAGGTGCCTGCAAAGGACCGTGAGGGTCTGGTATTAGGGTCCTCCCCTGGCAGTGCAATTTATAACTAACAAGGGCAAGTCCCCCCCCCCCAAACTAAAATAAAGTAACATGGCCTGATCATTCATACTGTGATGCTTTATTCCTACGTGTTAGTCTTTTCCACCTTTGCTTTGGCCACCTCTGCTTTCCTAATGAGCGGGAATGACAGCGGCCATTTTAACCTCCCATAGAGGCAAATTTTCAGCAACTAATATTTTTAAGAACTCATCTACAGAACGGGAAGGTGCGGGGGCGAGATAAACACCGCCGAACAGGGTCAAAAGAAAGGAGACATTTATATCTCATGGTGAGTGGAGTGGGTCGCTGTGTAAATACCACAGCTTGGACTTATGTTACTTACATACTACTGAGTAAGGGCTGGTATTAATACTGGTGCAGACTTGTCACGCTGCTTTCATACTACGAGTAAGGGCTGGTATTAATACAGGTGCAGACTTGTCACGCTGCTTTCATACTACTGAGTAAGGGCTGGTATTAATACAGGTGCAGACTTGTCACGCTGCTTTCATACTACTGAGTAAGAGCTGGTATTAATACAGGTGCAGACTTCTCACGCTGCTTTCATACTTCTGAGTAGGAGCTGGTATTAATACTGGTGCAGACTTGTAACGCTGCTTTCATACTTCTGAGTAGGAGCTGGTATTAATACCAACACAGACTTGTCACGCTGCTTTCATACTACTAAGGGCTGGTATTAATACAGGTGCAGACTTGTCACGCTGCTTTCATACTACGAGTAAGGGCTGGTATTAATACAGGTGCAGACTTGTCACGCTGCTTTCATACTACTGAGTAGGAGCTGGTATTAATACTGGTGCAGACTTGTCACGCTGCTTTCATACTACTGAGTAGGAGCTGGTATTAATACTGGTGCAGACTTGTCACGCTGCTTTCATACTACGAGTAAGGGCTGGTATTAATACTGGTGCAGACTTGTCACGCTGCTTTCATTCTACTGAGTAAGGGCTGGTATTAATACTGGTGCAGACTTGTCATGCTGCTTTCATACTACTGAGTAGGAGCTGGTATTAATACTGGTGCAGACTTGTCACTCTGCTTTCATACTACCGAGTAGGAGCTGGTATTAATACTGGTGCAGACTTGTCACTCTGCTTTCATACTACCGAGTAGGAGCTGGTATTTATACTGGTTCAGACTTGTCACGCTGCTTTCATACTTCTGAGTAAGGGCTGGTATTAATACTGGTGCAGACTTGTCACGATGCTTTCATACTACTGAGTAAGGGCTGGTATTAATACTGGTGCAGACTTGTCACGCTGCTTTCATACTACGAGTAAGGGCTGGTATTAATACTGGTGCAGACTTGTCACGATGCTTTCATACTACTGAGTAAGAGCTGGTATTAATACTGGTGCAGACTTGTCACACTGCTTTCATACTACTGAGTAAGGGCTGGTATTAATACTGGTGCAGACTTGTCACGATGCTTTCATACTACTGAGTAAGAGCTGGTATTAATACTGGTGCAGACTTGTCACGCTGCTTTCATACTACCGAGTAAGAGCTGGTATTAATACTGGTGCAGACTTGTCACGCTGCTTTCATACTACTGAGTAGGAGCTGGTATTAATACTGGTGCAGACTTGTCACTCTGCTTTCATACTACCGAGTAGGAGCTGGTATTAATACTGGTGCAGACTTGTCACTCTGCTTTCATACTACCGAGTAGGAGCTGGTATTAATACTGGTGCAGACTTGTCACTCTGCTTTCATTCTACCGAGTAGGAGCTGGTATTAATACAGGTGCAGACTTGTCACGCTGCTTTCATACTACTGAGTAAGGGCTGGTATTAATACTGGTGCAGACTTGTCACACTGCTTTCATACTACTGAGTAAGGGCTGGTATTAATACTGGTGCAGACTTGTCACGCTGCTTTCATACTACGAGTAAGAGCTGCTATTAATACTGGTGCAGACTTGTCACGCTGCTTTCATACTACGAGTAAGAGCTGGTATTAATACAGGTGCAGACTTGTCACGCTGCTTTCATACTACTGAGTAAGGGCTGGTATTAATACTGGTGCAGACTTGTCACGCTGCTTTCATACTACTGAGTAAGGGCTGGTATTAATACTGGTGCAGACTTGTCACGCTGCTTTCATACTACGAGTAAGGGCTGGTATTAATACTGGTGCAGACTTGTCACGCTGCTTTCATACTACGAGTAAGAGCTGGTATTAATACTGGTGCAGACTTGTCACGCTGCTTTCATACTACGAGTAAGGGCTGGTATTAATACTGGTGCAGACTTGTCACGCTGCTTTCAATATCAACAGTTTGACAAATATAAATACTTAGGGCCTCATGCAGAGAGCAGCGCTAACAGGGAAAGCGGCATGTTTTGGCGAATTCTGCCTTGAGAAAGGCAGATAATGGCGAGTTTTAAAAAAAGCGCCAATTTTTTTTTTTTTCTTGAAACTCGCCGCGCGGCTGGAGAGATCCTAATCTCTCCAGTGTTTAAGACGGCCGTATGCAGAGAGCCGCGAACGCCATCTAGTGGCTGTTCGCGCCAAAAAAAATGGCGCGATTTTCAACATTTTTCCTCTCCACCAAGCAGCTGGCGCTCCGCGGCCGGGGGAGGAGAAAAAAAAAAAAAAACGATTTCTTTCCCACTAGTTTCAACAGCGCTCATAGCGCTCACAGCGCTGGTTGAAACTCTCCATATGCAGAAAGGATTGTAAATGCAGTTTTATGCCCTTTCTGCATATGGAGAAAAAAACTCTCCAATAAAGGTAAATTTTATTCCCCTCTCCAATTCTAAATAGCGCTGCTCTCTGCATGAGGCCCTTAGTATAAAATGACTGTATTAGTAAATGACCCTCCACAAGTTTGAAGGGTCACACAGTAATCTCCATGCTCTGTTCTTCTTTGGGATTACTTTAACCCCTTCTGTGCCAAGGGGCCCTGCAATACAAAAAAAGCTGTGTGTGCTGTGCACGCGCATAGTAAGTGAAACTTCTTTGACTTTTGTCACAGAAATTGTATTTGTGTTTGTGATCTTTTAATTAAAAATCAAAATACAATTTAATTGACAAAACGCAAATAAATTTGGACTTAGAAAGTGCATGCTCGGCACACATCCCCTGTATTTGCAATACGCGTGAATTCCTCGTGTGTGTGTGTGTGTGCGTGTGACTGCGTGTGCGTGTGACTGTGTTTGTGTCAGTCAGTGTGTGTGTGTATTTGTGTGTGTCAGTGCGTGCGTGTGTCAGTCAGTGTGCATGCGTGTGTGTCAGTCAGTGTGCGTGTGTGTCAGTCAATGTGCGTGCGTGTGTCAGTCAGTGTTCGTGCGTATGTCAGTCAGTGTTCGTGTGTATGTGTGTCAGTGTGCGTGCGTATGTGTGTGTCAGTCAGTGTGCGTGTGTATGCGTGTCAGTCAGTGCGCGTGCGTGTGTCAGTCAGTGTGTGTGTGTGTCAGACAGTGTGTGTGCGTGTGTGTCAGTCAATGTGCATGCGTGTGTGTCAGTCAGTGTCTGTGCGTATATGTGTCAGTGTGCGTGTATGTGTGTGTCAGTCAGTGTTTGTGTGTGTGTGTGTGTGTGTATGTGTGTCAGTCAGTGTGTGTGTGTGTATGTGTGTCAGTCAGTGTGTGTGTATGTGTGTGTGTATGTGTGTCAGTCAGTGTGTGTGTGTGTGTCAGTCAGTGTGTATGTGTGTCAGTCAGTGTGTGTATGTGTGTCAGTCAGTGTGTATGTGTGTCAGTCAGTGTGTGTGTGTGTGTGTGTGTGTGTGTGTATGTCAGTCAGTCAGTCAGTGTGTGTCAGTCAGTGTGTGTATGTCAGTCAGTGTGTGTGTGTGTGTGTGTGTGTGTGTGTGTATGTCAGTCAGTCAGTGTGTGTATTTCAGTCAGTGTGTGTATGTCAGTCAGTGTGTGTGTGTATGTGTATGTGGTCAGTCAGTGTGTGTGTGTATGTGTGTCAGCCAGTGTGTGTGTATGTATGTGTGTCAGTCAGTGTGTGTGTGTCTATGTGTGTCAGTCAGTGTGTGTGTGTATGTGTATCAGTCAGTGTGTGTGTGTGTGTGTGTGTGTGTGTGTGTGTATGTCAGTCAGTCAGTGTGTGTATTTCAGTCAGTGTGTGTATGTCAGACAGTATGTGTGTGTATGTGTATGTGGTCAGTCAGTGTGTGTGTGTATGTGTGTCAGTCAGTGTGTGTGTGTGTATGTGTGTCAGTCAGTGTGTGTGTGTGTGTGTATGTGTGTCAGTCAGTGTGTGTGTGTATGTGTGTCAGTCAGTGTGTGTGTGTGAATGTGTGTCAGTCAGTGTGTGTGTGTGTATGTGTGTCAGTCAGTGTGTGTGTGTATGTGTGTCAGTCAGTGTGTGTGTGTGTGTATGTGTGCCAGTCAGTGTGTGTATGTCTATGTCTGTCAGTGTATGTGTGTCTCTCTTTCTGTGTCCTGCCCCCTCTCTCCTGACTCCCCTCTCCCCCCAAGACCCCCCCCTGGAGCTGCGGACCCGCAGGGGCTCTGTCTGAGTCTCCTGACTCTCTCCCCCCCCCCTGTGCTTAAGAGGCCCCCCCCTCCGGCAGTGCTGCGTGGGAAGCGGCACGCTCAAGCCCCCCGCTTCCTGCGTTACTGGAGCAGGAGCCGTGAGAGGCGACAGGGCACGTCGCTGGCATATGCTGACAGCGCAGCCGTGACGTCACTTCCGTTTCACATTTCATCCCCCCGTCTCTCCCGTTTTACCGCATCAGAATAGGTGCCACTAAAGAACTTTCACTTCAACAGTGCTGAGTTGCATCGTGGAAAGGAATGTGTTATGAGATTAGATTGTAAGCTCTTCGGGGCAGGGACTCCTTTCCCTAATGTTACTTTTATATCTGAAGCGCGTATTCCCACTGGGTGTGATATTATTGTGTCCCGTGTGTTATTACCGCTGTGACGAGATATGTACACGGATGGCGCTATACAAATAAGGATACATACACGAGGAGAGATCTGGGTTCCTATAGCGCTATAGGGGTTAATTGGGAGATTGCCACGCTCTAATTAGTGCGGCTGCTTTTATCTTCCAGTCAGAAAGACACCCGCTGGGTTTATGTTTCAGCCTGTCCATGTTTAAGTTCCCGTGGGACGCAGGTAGCGTTATCTAAGAGGACGCGGCTGCAGGGGCGGCACAGAGACGGATAAACAGCGCTCCGATGGGTATCGCCCGACATAAAACGGGGTTAGGTAGCAGCAGTGTATCAGTTACTTCCCTTATCAGGGAACGGGGAGGGGATTGTAAATCGCTTTTGTGTCAGGTACGACCTTGGTGAGCGGCCGCTAAACCTACAGTCAGAGAAACCCACTTCCTGCACGTACAGTATAAATATGGGAACATGGGTCTGGGATTAGAGGTGCGGGGGTCTGGCAGCCCCCCCTGTGTTTATACATTGGTACATTATGGGGGTGTCTGCATGCTGCGGACTTCCTATGCACAGCACCCCACTAATACACTAGTTCCCGCACTCCTTAATGGGACGTATATTTTCCCACCTATTTGCATTATTTTGTTCCACCTTTGCCAACATCATTTAAAGCCGCGCGCGGTGAGTGAGGAGTATCTGCAATCGTATCTTCCTAAGAAAATGGTGTAAAATATAAGTATGCAAACTGTATATATAAACAAGCAAAACGTTTAGTAAATAATGCAACGCTCTGCTGCAAACTGTATATATCTATATTTATCTATATTCATATACGTTTTAAGTTATGGTGGGTGAAAAAGGCAACAAGAAACCTCCACCGTATTGCATATAGCAAATAAAAAGATCACTTGTGAGCACATTCACATGTCTTAGGCAGGTCTGCACCCCCGACTTTCACCATTATCCCCAGCATACAGTGCTTCCACTGCAGCAAGGGATTCTGGGAAATGACATGCAAATGAGCACACAGTGCCACCTTTTGTCGGAAAAAACATTGTTACATGGAGCCCATATAAGCTAACGCTCGCTGTTAACACAGCAGTACAACCAACCTCACACTGATGATACCCATTAAGGTTGAAACATGTCTGTGAATGGTTTCTCTTGCTTTGCATCTGATTCCCATGCTGTGCTTTAAAGCTCCTACCCGGTCCCTTTCCCCCCGCTCCCCTCCACCACGCTGCCCAGTCCCTTTCCCCCCGCTCCCCTCCCCCCACGTTGCCCAGTCCCTTTCCCCCCGCTCCCCTCCCCCCATGCTCCCCAGTCCCTTTCCCCCCGCTCCCCTCCCCCCACGCTGCCCAGTCCATTTCCCCCCGGGTCCCTTCCCCCCACTCCCCTCCCCCCATGCTGCCCGGTCACTTTCCCCCCGGTTCCTTCCCCCCGTTCCCCTCCCCCATGCTGCCCGGTCCCTCCTGCTCCCCTTCCCCCGCGCTGGCCTCCCCTCGGGTTCCATGGAAACGGGATGAGGGTTTCGGCAGGCTGCTGAGTCAACCTCAATGCATAGGATCAGGTCTCGGGGTATATACCCCCTATCCCAATATATTACATAGGACCAGGTCCCAGGGATATACTCCCTATCCCAATATATTACATAGGACCGAGTCCCAGGGATATACTCCCTATTCCAATATATTGCATAGGACCCGGTCCCAGGGGATATACCCCCTATCCCAATATATTGTGTAGCCCTGCTTCCTATCGAACACAGGCTGCTACTCGGTGCTGTTTCACCTGTAGGCTCGCATGGGCCGAAGTCTCTGCCACGGAGAGCCTGGGGCACTCGCGCAATACTTATAATGGGTGCAGCGCCTCCACCTGCGACAGCTCCCGCCAGAGGGGGAGTGGATCTTCGCAGGATGTATACATGATAAATACCACCACACAGCAGGATACCTTAACCAAACGACTTTACTTTCATGCAATACCTTACACATATATGATATCAGGGCACTCCCTAGAGGAGACTGTGACGATGGGGAGGATTTGGCCCGGGATTAAAGGGGTTACATCCCAATTGGCCACCCTCTAACCCCACCAGGGAGACAAGAGGTTAACTGGGCTGAGGCCCAGAAATGTGATTTAACCCTTGTCATAACCTGAAAATGTATATTCCACTGTTCCCCTGTTTTATTGTTATATCAGCGTCTGCATCACACACACACTAGGATCCATCCGGGAGCACAAGGGTTAATAGTTGTTTAGTGATTATAGCTCTTTGTGTAATTTTCCCGCCTTTTCAGGCACCATTTTGCAGGCTCCCATAGGCCGCCATTGAGCTCCATGTGTTACAATGGTGAATCTTGCTGTTTGGGTCCTGTTTCCTGAGAAGACCAGCAGATGGCGTCCGAGAGGAGGAGCGGCGGTTTCCCATTGTAAGTCAATGGGCTCATTGACTTCAATGGAAATCCTCGAAAGAGCTTTCCAGGAACGAGTTGGCTGCTGTCCAAACCGCTTAACCGCAAAGCGGATAAATTTTCAATAGGAGAGCTTTGATCACTGATTAGCCAAGTTCAACGACAAGTGGCGTGGGAATAAACAGTTCTAGAGCACCTAGAAATAAAATTCTTTCTGCCCCTAGTTCCTAGACCTCCCCCCACTCGACCACAACTGGGCCCCCGTATCCTGGACCCCCGATAAGGGTCGAACCGAGAAGAGCGGGTCGCGCCATAGGTTCCAATGGCGGCGGCAGAAACGGCTCAGGAAAACGGCTAAGTGTCAAAAGCTGAAATTTAGTAATCCATAGCACCGGTTCCGAAGGGCCCAGAGGAACGGGGTTTGGGGTATCTGTAGCCACTGCTCCGGCATCGCTGCAGAACCATCCTTGACCCTCTTGGACCAACCCGACGGAGTATGAACCCACTTGAAAGTTCGGGACTTTTCCCATAGACTCCAATGGCGGCCAAACCCCATTGACCGGCTATGGCGGAAAACCCCCATTGACTTCAACGGCGGCATCGCCCCGTTGAAAGTCTATGGCGGCGGATTCCCATAGCCGCCAACGGCGGCGGTTTGTCATTGAAAGTCTATGGCGGCGGAGCTCAATGTACTCAATGTTAAGGATAGGGCACAAAAGGTTTATAAACTGTTGTCCACCCTTCATCCTTTGTCTGTTCTATACCATCTTGATTGCTGAGAGAAACGCTATGCAATGTCTTCATGCCAGAGGTCATTCATGCCTTTGGTGTCTTGATGACTATGAAGAGTGCTGTATGAACTGCCAGTCCAGATATGACTGCTTCATCATTTCCATTTTAAGTAAGTGTCTATATTTTGCCTGTTATTTGTATATCTGATGTGTTCACCTTTATCAAGGAATAAATTATATTTTATCATATCTAAGTCTCGTCCCAGTTCAGACCCAGTTATAAATATATATTATCTTTTTATATATATATTTGTGTGTAAATTACAGCCTGTCAGAAAGTCACCGTGACAGAGACACTCTACTTAGCGTCACGGCGGACGCCTACTCTCCTGGGTCCCTCCACCGGGTGATCCCACCCCGTGTCCAATCCCCTTTGGATAAGTCCCCTCACCCTCAAGTGAGTCAGATAGATATGTATATGTGAGTGTGACTGCGCAGCCACTGTGTCCCGAATGAAATGATGGTACCGTTGGTGCACTTGTAGAAATACCTGCCGGGTACTCCGCTACCCGGTACTGCTACAATCTTCACAAAGGCTCCGCTGGATTTAGAAGTCGTTCTTCCACCCACGTGGCTGTCCGGGGCGATCCCACCTGGACACGCGGCGGCTGTTAGCGGGGTCTGAGCCCAGACCTCCCACCAAGTAAGACAGTCCTGCTTTCGCTCTTTGGCACTAACGGGAATCAGGAACCTCACTATGGCAATCCCTAGCTCCGCTTGTCTCTACTGGGACTCAGGGCCTGACTGGGCCTGGGGCAGGCGGCCTACGCAGGGGCGGTTGGCCTCCCCTACTCCGAAGCTCTGTCTCCTCTCCAGCCAGATCTGAGCCAACGTGCGCGCAACCCCCTCCTCCTCCTCCCAACTCTCAGCCCATTGGCTCAACTCTATCACGGGGTCTCCGCGGGGCTGCTGGGACCCATGTCTCGCTACTTCCCTCCAATTAGCACTCTCCTCCTTTGCGGGCTTTGGACAAACACTCTGCGCAGGCGCAACCTCTGTCTAGGTTAGGTCCACAGGTGCCAATCAGAACATGGCATCTTGCATGACGCGGAGCCTCCGTATCGGAGTATTCTCTCTATGCAGCGCACCCTCCCCCAACATCTAGAGTGAGAAAGGGGATCCCGGCTACAATTGCATAGGATCAGGTCCCAGGGGATATACCCCCTATCCCAATATATTGCAAAGGACCAGGTCCCAGGGTATATAGCCCCTATCCCAATATAATGCATAGGACCAGGTCCCTGGGATATACCCCCTATCCCAATATATTGCAAAGGACCAGGTCCCAGGGGATATACCCCCTATCCCAATATATTGCAAAGGACCAGGTCCCAGGGGATATACCCCCTATCCCAATATATTGCATAGGACCAGGTCCCAGGGGATATACCCCCTATCCCAATATAATGCATAGGACCAGGTCCCAGGGGATATACCCCCTATCCCAATATAATGCATAGGACCAGGTCCCAGGGGATATACCCCCTATTCCAATATAATGCATAGGACCAGGTCCCAGGGGATATACCCCCTATCCCAATATATTGCATAGGATCAAGTCCCAGGGGATATACCCCCTATCCCAATATAATGCATAGGACCAGGTCTCAGGGTATATACCCCCTATCCCAATATATTGCATAGAACCAGGTCCCAGGGGAAATATACTCCCTATCCCAATATATTGCCCTATCCCAATATAAACGGGGGACCTCTGACTGCAGCACAGACATGGGTTTAATGTTACACTCATTTATATATCAGACTCACACTGTTTCCAGCACAATATCTGCTACACGTAGACTGTATTGTATTACTATTACTGGCCAGTCTTCATGCAAGTCAGTAAAAAGGAACAGATATGTCACCGTTTCTCCCAAATCTCCCTGATAACATAATTCAGCGTTCCCCTCAGAGTCAGACTGGAAGGCCCTAGAAAGAAAAATAATGATATTTTAGTGTAATAATTCAGATTGATGAATTTTGACCAACGTTTTGGGAAAAATTAAAAAGTGCCAGCAGCATATGCAAAAAGAATGTGTTTTAATCCCAAACTCCTGCAAATAATTCCTCTTTAAATAAAGAAGTGTGTGAGGGAAAGCAGCTATGCGCAGTTTCATGCTGATCCCCAAAGAGTAGCAGTTATAATAGAGCCCCCCGATCCCCCTGTTGGCTGACATTTGCTTGTCTTTGCATTGGGACAGTGGCGGAAGAGCAGGGATTCTGGGTAACGACATGCAAATGAGCACAAAGTGTCACATTTTCTTATCTAAATGACAGAACATTGTTACCAACGTTACATAATAACACGCGGCTGGATGGACATGTATCTATTCCCCGTCTGTGTCTCTCCCCGGGCCCCACCATTTCTTAATAACGGAGTTCCTTATTGATCTCTAAGTTAAAGATGGTGTTACCGTTATCTCCCACACTATGGGCCTCATGCAGTAAGCCCCGATACAAAATTTTCGGCACGAATTGCGAAAATGTATTTTTTGGGCGATTTGCCCTCGCAGTATTCAGTAAGGGCCGAATCCTTCCGATCCCTGCTGAAGCACTGCGAAAGCAAAGCTGCCGATGAGCTGTGGCGATACAGCCTGGCTCCCGATAAGCCTTTGGTGCCGATAGATGTTTGCAGCTGAGAGAGACAAGCCGCTCTCTCAGCGCAAACTTCGGCACCAAAAAAAGTATTTAAAAACAACTTTTATTTATACTCTACATGTGCAGGGGGTCTTCGGAGCTGAACCGCGTTGGTTTGAGGTCCGGGGACCCCCTGCCCCCCGAGATACAGGCCCCTTTATGAGGTGCCGGTATCCCTCGGCGTTTAAAGGTCCCGATCACGTGACCGCGGCCTGTAAACAAACCAGAGGGATACCGGCACCCCATAAAGGGGCCTGTATCTCGGGGGGCAGGGGGTCCCCGGACCTCAAACCAACGCTGTTCTGCTCCGGAGACCCTCTGCACATGTATAGTATAAATAAAACACACACACATCAATAAAGACTCGTTCCTTACCTTGGCGGCTATGTGCAACGGTAATGAAGCAGCATGAATGTCTTTTTAATTATACTGTACAGTGAGCAGGGGATCCCCTGAGCTGAACCGCATTGCTTTGTGGACCAGGGACCCCCTGCTTCCCGAGTTACAGGCCCCGGTATGTGTCATCGGGTGGCAGTGTCGCCGCCATGTTTATAGCGTCCCCGCAATAAACATGGCGTCCACACTGTAACCGATGGCCCAAACCGGGGCCTGTAACTCGGGAGGCAGGGGGTCTCTGAGCCACAAATAAATGCGCTTCAGCTCAGGGGGCCTCCTGCTTCCGCACAATATTATTAAAATACATTAATGCTGCTTCATTACCAAAGCGGATAGCCGCTAAGGCAATGAAGGGGTTAACGCATAGTAGCATGTTTATTGGGGACAAATGCCCCCAATAAACATAGCAGCAATACCCAACATACAGTATAGTAATGGGCAGAATGACTATTATCCACAAATGGATAATAGTGCAGTTGTCCATTTACAATACATACACAACAATAAAGACTTTAAATACATATAGCACTCACCCATGTCCCACTGCCACGATGAAGGCCATCCTCATCTTCATCCTGCCCATGCCCCATCCGCTTCTGCAAAACAAACACAAGAATTACAACATCCAAATTAATGTCCCCTAACCCCTTAATCACCATAGCGGTTATTAACCGCTACAGTTATTAAGGGGTTAAGCCACCATCACCCACATACCCTCCCCCACAAAGCCCCCCAACCACCCTCACCCAATACCCACAGGGGAGTCCTACCAAATACCCTTGGGCCTAATACCCCCTCCCCCAGCACATACAGTACAATAATGTGCCAAATAACTATTATCCACATAGGGATAATACATTATTTGGCCATTATTAAACACATTCAATAACGTTAAAATGTAAATAAAATTGTACTAACCTCATCAATAAGAAGTCTCCGTCGCCAGCATCATCCTTGGGGTCCGTTGCCAACATTAGAAATAGCCACAACATTTCAATATCATTAACATAACACTGAACCCCTTAATCACCTTATCGGGTACTAACCTGAAAGGTAATTAAGGGGTGAAGCCATCCTGCAATGCCTACAACAGTTATGCATAACATCTTCAGTGAAATAAAAACCAATTGCCTAACCAAATTCCATTTAATCATTCAATCTGTAGGCTCACATGCCTCATAAAACATTGCATTTACAGTGTATACATGTAGCATAACATGTAAACTGCATGTACACGCTGCAAATCAATGTTAACAATACAATAATGCCACTCAAATCGCCATACATCACAAGAAGTATATTATTTAATACAATAAACTCACCATCAATGAATTACCACACATCAATTACATCCCTAAACAATTAAAATACCATCCATACCAATTACACAATGAACTAAAGCTATCCTAACAGAGAACCACTTCAAAACATAGAAAAAAGTACACCAACAAATACAATATACTAAAGCAAGGCTTTCCATATCCTATTGTACGGCCTGGAAGCCCAAAACTTACATCTGTCTAAAAATAAAATACATTTAGCACACATCAATGCATAGCCACAATGATTAACAATACAGAATTAGAAGCTTTAACAACACTATCATTTCTTACCCTGTATATATATCTGTACACATACATACAGACATACATACAGTGGGAAGAAATGATATGCATTATAAAAAATTAAAACATGAAAAAGCAACACAAAAAACAGTTACATTAAGTACATTTCTTTATTTAACTTACCATTACTTGCCCCCACCGACTCCCGTTGATCAGCTTACTCACGAACCAATCCACGACACCATCCACGACACCATCCAGGAACAAATCCACGACACAATCCAGGAACAAATCCACGAACCAAACCAGGAACCAATCCAAGAACAAGTGCAGGAACCAATCCAGGAAGCAAGCCACGAAGAAATCCAAGAAACAATCCACGACACGATCCAGGAACAGGAACCCATAAAAGAAAAGAAAAAAACAAATTAAACATTAAAATAATAAAACATGACAATCAAGGGTTGTACTAGTTTTATTCTTAGTGAATCTGTATTACAATACCTTGTTCCGGGGTCTTCTTGACATCCGGTGCCACGCCCTGGTCTTCAATCTTCAGGAGGAGGTCCGTCCTCCTCGGCATCTGCCTTCAAAATGAGACGACATAGGCTTTTATAGGCCTATGACGTCACATTTGTCGTCATATGGTTCCCACGGCCCTGATTGGGCCGTGAAAACCATGTGTTTTGGCCGATGTAAAAAAATTGATGACGTCACTTAAAGGCAATGCCAGCACAGCCAATCAGAATGGCTTTGCTGCTATTGCCTTTAAGAAAACGTCATGAAATGACACATGGCCGGACTCACATGGTAAGCCAGCCAATCAGAGCGTGGGAACTCCATCCCTACTCTGATTGGTTCAAGTACCATGTGAGTCCGGCCATGTGTCATTTCATGACGTTTTCTTAAAGGCAATAGCAGCAAAGCCATTCTGATTGGCTGTGCTGGCATTGCCTTTAAGTGACGTCATCAATTTTTTTACATCGGCCAAAACACATGGTTTTCACGGCCCAATCAGGGCCGTGGGAACCATATGACGACAAATGTGACGTCATAGGCCTATAAAAGCCTATGTCGTCTCATTTTGAAGGCAGATGCCGAGGAGGACGGACCTCCTCCTGAAGATTGAAGACCAGGGCGTGGCACCGGATGTCAAGAAGACCCCGGAACAAGGTATTGTAATACAGATTCACTAAGAATAAAACTAGTACAACCCTTGATTGTCATGTTTTATTATTTTAATGTTTAATTTGTTTTTTTCTTTTCTTTTATGGGTTCCTGTTCCTGGATCGTGTCGTGGATTGTTTCTTGGATTTCTTTGTGGCTTGCTTCCTGGATTGGTTCCTGCACTTGTTCTTGGATTGGTTCCTGGTTTGGTTCGTGGATTTGTTCCTGGATGGTGTCGTGGATGGTGTCGTGGATTGGTTCGTGAGTAAGCTGATCAACGGGAGTCGGTGGGGGCAAGTAATGGTAAGTTAAATAAAGAAATGTACTTAATGTAACTGTTTTTTGTGTTGCTTTTTCATGTTTTCATTTTTTATAATGCATATCATTTCTTCCCACTGTATGTATGTCTGTATGTATGTGTACAGATATATATACAGGGTAAGAAATGATAGTGTTGTTAAAGCTTCTAATTCTGTATTGTTAATCATTGTGGCTATGCATTGATGTGTGCTAAATGTATTTTATTTTTAGACAGATGTAAGTTTTGGGCTTCCAGGCCGTACAATAGGATATGGAAAGCCTTGCTTTAGTATATTGTATTTGTTGGTGTACTTTTTTCTATGTTTTGAAGTGGTTCTCTGTTAGGATAGCTTTAGTTCATTGTGTAATTGGTATGGATGGTATTTTAATTGTTTAGGGATGTAATTGATGTGTGGTAATTCATTGATGGTGAGTTTATTGTATTAAATAATATACTTCTTGTGATGTATGGCGATTTGAGTGGCATTATTGTATTGTTAACATTGATTTGCAGCGTGTACATGCAGTTTACATGTTATGCTACATGTATACACTGTAAATGCAATGTTTTATGAGGCATGTGAGCCTACAGATTGAATGATTAAATGGAATTTGGTTAGGCAATTGGTTTTTATTTCACTGAAGATGTTATGCATAACTGTTGTAGGCATTGCAGGATGGCTTCACCCCTTAATTACCTTTCAGGTTAGTACCCGATAAGGTGATTAAGGGGTTCAGTGTTATGTTAATGATATTGAAATGTTGTGGCTATTTCTAATGTTGGCAACGGACCCCAAGGATGATGCTGGCGACGGAGACTTCTTATTGATGAGGTTAGTACAATTTTATTTACATTTTAACGTTATTGAATGTGTTTAATAATGGCCAAATAATGTATTATCCCTATGTGGATAATAGTTATTTGGCACATTATTGTACTGTATGTGCTGGGGGAGGGGGTATTAGGCCCAAGGGTATTTGGTAGGACTCCCCTGTGGTTATTGGGTGAGGGTGGTTGGGGGGCTTTGTGGGGGAGGGTATGTGGGTGATGGTGGCTTAACCCCTTAATAACTGTAGCGGTTAATAACCGCTATGGTGATTAAGGGGTTAGGGGACATTAATTTGGATGTTGTAATTCTTGTGTTTGTTTTGCAGAAGCGGATGGGGCATGGGCAGGATGAAGATGAGGATGGCCTTCATCGTGGCAGTGGGACATGGGTGAGTGCTATATGTATTTAAAGTCTTTATTGTTGTGTATGTATTGTAAATGGACAACTGCACTATTATCCATTTGTGGATAATAGTCATTCTGCCCATTACTATACTGTATGTTAGGGGGGTATAGGTGTTGTTGGGTATATATATATATATATATATATATATATATATATATATATAATTATTTAATTATTTATTTAATTCGTTATTGTGGTGCTGGGGTGTTTTTTTTTTATTATTGTGGGTAGTGGGGGTGTGTGAAGGGGGCATTAGCCCCAACGGTGGTTGTTTAGGGCTTGCGGGTGGGTAGCGGGAGGCCTTAACCCCTTCAGGACCGTAGCGGTATTAACCGCTACGGTCGTGAAGGGGTTAAGTGCCCCCGCATCCCCCCCGCAAGTCCTAAACTCACACCCAGGGCCAAATACCCCCCTCACCCATCCCCGCTACCCACAATAACGCTGGCACGGTGGGTTAACCCCTTCATTGCCTTAGCGGTTAGCCGCTAAGGTAATGAAGTGGCTTTTAAATGCCTTTTTCCTGCCTCGGATGCATGCCGGGGGGCTCCGGTGCGGGTATCAGCTCCGGAGACCCCCGGCATCAATCACAGGCAGGAAAAAGGGCTGATTTTTCCTAAGTGTCGCCCTTGCCGATGCTTCTCCTTCAGCAAGTTGCCAACTTTAGTTGGCGGGCTGGATTGGCCATAAAATCTCCAATCTGGCCTGCCGATCAGCACCAAAAAGCTGATCGGGGCTTACTGAATTCAGGCGGGAAAAAAAAGTCCCGATAAGTGGCTTATCGGCAGCCGGGTGGCGAAAAAATTTTTTTCGCAAGAAAAGTTGCCGATAATTCCCACTTATCGGGGCTTACTGAATCAGGAGGGCAAAAAACGGCTATAAAATGCCGAAAAAGCCTTATCGGGGCTTACTGCATGAGGCCCTAAATCTCACAGGGAAATGACCACTGCACGTACTCTCATTTATTTACCTTCTATTGTAATGTTGTAATGCGCTGCGTACATTGTTGCCGCTATATATATATATATATATATATATATATATATAAGCTGATGCATACAAGCAGCCCTGGTTCAATGAGTGTGCATCCTCCTGGGGAACGCACAATACAGGAGAGAAATACATGAATAGTTCCTAACACTGTAACAAAACATGAAAGAAATTGTGTTACCGATAGTGTAAAAAACTTCCGGCAAATAAGTGTATTTTGCACAAGGCAGATTGTGCGGAACATTCTCAACTCCAGCCCTCAAGAACCCCCCAACAGGTCAGTTTCAGCACAGGTGGCTCAGTCAAAGACCGAGCCACTGATTGAACCACCTGTGCTGAAGCAGGGACTGATTGAGTCACCTGAGCTGGAGCAGGGACTGACTGGGCCACCTGTGCTGAAGCAGGGACTGATTGAGTCACCTGTGCTGAAGCAGGGACTGATTGAGTCACCTGTGCTGAAGCAGGGACTGACTGGGCCATCTGTGCTGAAGCAGGGACTGATTGGTCCACCTGTGCAGATGCAGGGACTGATTGAGCCACCTGTGCTGAAGCTGGGATATCCTGAAAACCTGATCTGTTGCGGGCTCTTGAGGACTGGAGTTGAGAACCCTGTATAAGTAATCAGTCCTGGTTCTGTCACCAAGATAGAAACCTGCACAGATAACAAAATAAAGCAAATTAAAGTCAGCCACTAGCAGGTGAATGAAGAATCATACACAGACATTACATCCCTTCATTGGCAGGCGGCCAGTCGCACGTGGCTACTAACGGCTGGCACCGAAGAGGTTAAATCCGTGTGCGTTTGTAAAATGTGGTAAGCGTGTTTTTTTGCAAAACACAAACACTTTGCATTGGAGCCGTGTTACTTTCACAAGGGAACGTGGCCACGAGACGTGGCCTGACCACAATCTGCGAGCCATTCCCCTCGCTAACGTTTGTCAGATGTGACTGAATCTGGACAGGTTCTCGTGTTAATAAAATCCAGCCGGGCCCGGCGGTGTGAACCAGCGACAAGCTTCCAGATCCCGCGACAAACAGCCATTTCCTGCGCAGACTAAATATAGAGAGCGCCGGCGTTACAGCGCGAGCTTCGTACTGACCATCTCTTCGGACATTCGCTGAGCAGGCGCTGGCTGGAAGCTCGGAGCAGCGTGCGGCTTATTCTGCCGCTTCTGCTTTTCATTCAACAAGTTCCTCCATATGCGACATTCTTCCTGAGCATGTGCGGTAACGATCTGCGCTGCAGCGAGAGCAGACATCTGTACGTTAGTGTTTCCAGGCCGGGGCTACAGCCATACAATCATTATTCAAGCACCGATAACGTATGTACTATTTACTACAAAGTATATATATATCTACAGCATACCATTTTTCTTTGGTGCCAAAAGTAGGCAGATAATATATTGGGATAGGGGGTATATACCCTGGGACCTAGTCCTATGTAATATATTGGGATAGGGAGTATATCCCTGGGTCCTGGTCCTATGTAATATATTGGGATAGGGGGTATATCCCTGGGTCCTGGTCCTATGTAATATATTGGGTTAGGGGGTATATCCCTGGGTCCTGGTCCTATGTAATATATTGGGATAGGGAGTATATCTCTGGGACCTGGTCCTATGCAATATATTGGGATAGGGGGTATATCCCAGGGACCTGGTCCTATGCAATATATTGGGATAGGGGGTATATCCCAGGGACCTGGTCCTATGCAATATATTGGGATAGGGGGTATATCCCTGGGACCTGGTCCTATGTAATATATTGGGATAGGGGGTATATCCCTGGGACCAGGTCCTATGTAATATATTGGGATAGGGGGTATATACCCTGTGACCTGGTCCTATGCAATATATTGGAATAGGGAGTATATCCCTGGGACCTGGTCCTATGTAATATATTGGAATAGGGGGTATATACCCTGAGACCTGGTCCTATGTAATATATTGGAATAGGGGGTATATACCCTGGGACCTGGTCCTATGTAATATATTGGAATAGGGGGTATATACCCTGAGACCTGGTCCTATGCAATATATTGGGATAGGGAGTATATACCGGGTCGGTGTATTACAGAAGCAGCACTAGATGTATCATTAATATATACACCAAGTAAAGGGATATACTCCTTTCCTTTTTCATCATATTGTATATTTTTCTCGCTCAATCCACATGAGAATTTGCACACTTGTGGGCCTGTTCTGTAGATTAACACTGTGTAAGAAGCACAATGCAGATAAACAACTGATGTCAACTACATTTATATCACGGTATTATGTAAACAACAAGTCCCAGATGCGCTGCGGGAGGTGCGTGTTCATTCCTGCGCAGCGTGTAAACGCGTTAAACTGCTGTAATCTGATCGGAAACACTAAGATTACTATAAAGTCTGAGCTCAACGTGTGTGTTCAAAATCCCCTCCTCCTGCTGAAACGCGCGTCCGGAGACGAGAACGCCGCGGTCTGATCGCGTCATCGATAACGCGCTGATCCAGCTGCTCCCCTCCTGAACCATACGAATGAGTTTTTCCGTTCTCCTAGCGACCGTCCTTCATCAGGAGTCATTTAATATAAACGTTTTGGGCCAGAATTCTTGATCGGTCTCCAGCGCTTTATAACGCGCTTATCTTCCTCGCTAAACACCATGCTGTAACTATGCGCGTGATGAGGTCATCACGCCGTCACCAATTCCAAAGGATATTTATTAGAGTATCAAATAATTCTTACGTGTAACCATCTCCCGCGACAGACCTAGAATACTCACATTTGCATGAAAATGGGGTGATTTTTCTGCCAGGTATTTTGCCCCAGAATGGCCCCACTTCTGACTTGATATACCAACCCCCTTACGTAGTTTCACAGCCTCCAGTTGTGACAAAAAGCGGTACAAAAAACAGCACCAGATTTATCACAGAAAAGAGGTTTCCTTGCCATGTCGCCCTGGCGTTGGCGCTGTTTGTCACGCCTCATTCCTGTAGTGTGGTGGTTGATACATGATCCTGCAGCGTTTTTCCCAGAGTTACAAGCAAAAGCGTCCAGTTGTCAAATCAATCCTTCCCGTACTCTGTTACCATCACGGCTAATCCCCTCCCAGTCCTAACGTCCTCGGGACGCTTCCAGAAAATCAATTTTTTGGCATCAACAACATTTAATGCGATTTCCTTATTTCTGAGGCTTGTTTTTGTTGGCTTCCACATATATCGGGTTCTTTCAAGTTAAATTCACTCCTACAAGTAGATTTTAACAATGATTATTAATGACGACTTCAATGTCGTTTCTAAGCAGTTTAACACTTACAGTAGTATATTTGTAACAGTTATTTAAAACACATTTGTCCAAAGCATTTATAGCTGAATTTTCCTGGCTCGGGGACAATTTCTCTCCAATGTTTGGTGAGCAGTGGCTGAAATGTATAGGTCCCAGAGCAGGGCCACCAACAGGTCAGGTTTTCAGGATATCCCTGATTCAGCACAGGAGGCTCAATTAGTCTCTGCTTTAGCACAGGTGGCTCAATCAGTCTCTGCTTCAGCACAGTTTGATTGAGCCACCTGTGGTCTTCGACTGAGCCACTGACTGAGCCACCTGTGCTGAAGCACGGCAATCCAGAAAACCTGACCCGTTGGTGGCCCTTGAGGATTGGAGTTGACCGCCCCTATCCTAAAGGGTAAAAAAGACCAGTACTTTTGTATTTACAAACCCAGAGTACTCCCGCTCTATACTCCCGCTTTATACTCCCGCTCTATACTCCCGCTTTAATTATACAAGGGATTTTGTCAGACTCCTTTTATTTCTGTGCGTAGCATAATTATTGCAGAAACCTTTCTATATTATTGTTGTGGATCAGGAACAGCAGCGGCCGCTCATCGTTAGGCCACCTCCAGCACTGCCGGTGCGCACACCTTTCCCAGGATACACCGCAGCCCCCCACATAGCATTATCTGCATCGGTGAGAAGCAGCCCATGCATCCATCCATCCTACACCTGACCCGCAGGCATCCCCTTCTGCCCGCGCTTTCCTCCGGGCACCGGGCAACTTCACATCCTTCCTCCTATTACCTTAGCCTGTCCTAACACAGGCCTGCACAACTCCAGTCCTCGATGGCTGCAAACAGGCCAGGCTTTCAAGATATCCCTAATTCAGCACAGCTGACTCAATTAGTGGCTCAGTATGACTGAGCCACTAATTGAGTCAGCTGTGCTGAAGTAGGGATAGCCTAAAAACCTGGCCTGTTTGCGGCCCGAGAGGACTGGAGTTGTGCAGGCCTGTCCTAACATATATACGTACTGTTTTGTCCTATGATGTTATCTCCCTCCCACATTGTACTGCGCTACAGTACATGTTTGTGCCATGCAAATACAAGAGAATAGTAATAATAATAAAATGAGCTGCTGTCGTGGTGGTTGGCGGAGTCGCTGATTTCTGTGTGTTTGGGGCGCACAGATGAGTAATTGCGTCACTCAGTGCCTCTCCGGTGTCTGGGCACGTGGGAGCGTGCCGTATAATCAGAGATGACGGTGGCAGTGCGCGAGTGACGCATCATTTATCTTGGGGTTCAAATAAATCAGCTGATGAGTGAAGCCATCATAAACATCTCCCTTCCGCCCCAGGGGGGGACCCCGCTTCAAACGCGACCTGCTGATTACAGTGTGCCTCTGCTGCTCACTTTGATTGATTAACCCAAGTGATCGCTTTCTTGCTAATACTGATTAATTACTTTCTGTGGTCCTCTGGTGTTTGTCAGCCCGGCCTCCCAAATTCCCGTGGCCTTTCTGTTTGCGTTGTAGTGAAACGCGATATTCACGGGTTGGGACTAACCATGTGCAAAAACAATCTTTGGAAATGGGATCAAAAGGGGAATTCGCCAGAAATCATTTTTTCCCCCCAAAATAAACATCGTCACCGAATCTCCTATATCCGTGGCACAGAATTTGGTGGGAAAGGGCAGCAGGAATCAGTTGTATGTAAGTAAATGATAACAGCGAAAGAAATGCCGTCAATATTTCGTGTCGCAGCTCGTCGCATTAACCCCGTATTTACTTACTAAACCCCAGTGTTGTTTTTGGAAGACGCAATAGATTTTGGTTTAGAATTCCGGTTTAGGTAATAAAAGAAACTTTGGAACGCGTCCTAATTATAATGAGCGAGAGCCGGCGCAAGACGCTCTGTAATCAGAGAGTAATGCAGACAGAATGGACACACCCTGGATCCTACGTATATCTCCTTATATCACTCTTCTAACTCTATGGCTCGTTAGTGTGTCAAATTAGCTCTGAATTCTTCAGGGTCCGTCAAGTTTAAAGAGCCAGTCTGCACGATACTCTAAAAAAAATATTTCTTTTGTTTTAATATACGCTGCCTTTGATTACCTGACTTAATTACCTAAAGCTGCTGTTCGATTCGCTCTACCGTGATCGATCGGCAAAGATCCCGCTTCCCAGGGTTCACTAAATGGCTGCCTTTCAGTTTCAATCCATCCTTCAGTCAGTGTAACTCAGCAGCTACAATGTATCCTTATATTACGAAGGTAACATTATCTATTGTTACAGCTTGCCAAACTGCTGGGAATATTGGCAACAAAGTATCACAAACAGGAAAGCGTTACAAATATCTTGCACTGCGGGGGAGGTGGGCTAAAGCCTGCTATAGCAAACAAAGGATGCTCATTATATTACAACTCAAAAAATAGCATGCAGTATTATTTAATACTATACGGCAGAACAGATTTATATTAAAGACCCACACATAGGATATTGCATGGATTACTCCTTTAAGCTACTTTGCGAAAAATGCAACAATATAGAACCCCAACAGCTGCAAGGGATGTATGGGCTGAAATGTTGTTATAGGGGGTGAACTATAAGGAGACTTTAGATTATCGTTAGGCAGATCCCAGCTGCAGGAATTGTCTGACAGTGTGCTTGTGCTTTGTAAGCGCAGTGCATTTTCTGCAGTAACTTTCACTCACTTATTCATACAGCGATCTCAGCCGTACTTATTAACCACACCGACCATGGGTCGCTCTGTGCTGAAGCCCCACTGATTACACCCCAGTACTGGCTGCTCAGTACGGTTGGAAATATGCTGCGACCATGGGAGACCAGGGCACATTTTCAGCCCTATTTTGCAGCAGGTAGCTGCCGAACTCTTTGCTGCAGCTTTCAGATGCATCCCCAAACTTCTTCCCCATGTTTGCACATCCACAGGTTTGCTTTGCAGTAACATTTATTAGAAACCTTGGAACCTATTTCTGGATTCCTTAAATCTGAAATGAATAATACAAACCTGCATATCCTCTGATATTAATATATATCTATTTGTATTATATTTTCTGTGTAAAAAAAAACTTTTTGCCTATTATAGTTGAGATTCTTGGGGTGTTTCTGTGTTATTCAGGTAAGATGTGAGGTTTGTTTTTGAGGCCACCTCTTTTATATTTTGTCAACGTTATTAAAATGATCAGAATTGCAAAATACAAAATGATCAGGAATTCTCCCCAAACATCCTGCCCGACCCCCTGAATTTCTCAGTGGTTTATAGAAGCGGGCACTTCGGCTGAAGCCAGCAGGGCTTGTGTCTGGTCCTCCGCCCCTGTCCCCAGGGTGATCAACCCATTCCACAGATAACCCTACTGCTCTTTATCGATCCATCATCGGCAAGGACGTGCTGGTCATTAATGACCATATTCCAGTGGCACAATATACCCGGATGGGATCCTGACAGGTCTCTGCATCCCATCCCCCCCGGCTGCCTTATCAATAGCTCGTTTTCTGTTTATTTTTACGTGGCTATCTAAAGGATCTGGGCCGAGGGAAGCGAGAGTCAAAAGCAAGCGCAGAAGCGAAAATACAAACATTTTATTCAGTGTCAGAAATTCTGCACAAGACAGAACTTTCTAATTATCACCAGCCAATGCATTCACCCAACTGCTGCCACAGGGGCAGCTAACGCGCTGCCGAGCAAAAATATGTATTATAGTGCGATATTATATGAGTATAAATCATTGGCCACAGCTATGGCCTGTCCCTAGCGCTCAGTTGTATGGCGATTGCGGACTTCCAGTTGACCGTCCGAAGAACCAGACAGCCCATGTAATAAGATAATTAGCCGTATTTGAGATAATTGCTCTTGCTGTGTCTGTCTTCTTTCATCCCCTTCCTTCTCCAAACACATCATTTTCTGCATCCTGTTTCCACTGATAGTGTGTTTGGGGAAGCATGTCCCTCCCACTGGGGTGGCCAGCTATCTTTGGGGGTACACTCCAAGCCCTAACGCGCTTCTCAGCTGCACAATTTCGCCCCAAGATTTATTCTACAGACAAAAGATTTGAATTGTTAAAATCCCTTTGGTTTCAAAGAGCCCCCATCTCCAATCTCAACATATTGCTGCCTTGTTTCCACCCTCATCATCATTTCTTCATCGCGCCCCTCCCCACACACACGTCTTCGCAGGGGTCCGTTGCATGGTGGGTGTGCGTCCCCGCCATGAGAAAGTGTTGCTTTTTCTCAGTACTTACTCCCACGAGAAGGAACAATACAGAACCGCCATTGCTGGCAATTCAACGTGTTTACAAAGGAATAAGAAAGAACCAGCCGTGACCGGCGGTTACTGTCCAAGTTCCGAAACTCCGTCCTCTCCCTGGAATTTGTCTGCTCCCCCACTGCCGTACCCCACACACGTCCTGTTCCATCCCAAGGTCATTACATGGAGAATATTCCCAATCTATTTCATATCCTTCTGTCAGGTCCCTGCTCAGACACAACCACAGTACCATACGTTATATAAGTGCAGTCATGAGCTTTATAGTGAGATGTTATGTGTTGTTACAAGACACACACACACACACACACACACCTTTTCTTCTTCTAAGTCAAAACCCGGTTATAACACACTTCGACTGTGAGATCTGTATGTCCGGGAATCCTTTCTTCCTATATTGACTTGGGAGCTCTCTCATGGAATGATTCCTCTGCATGTTAAATGATACGGAGGCGTGTAATCTGAAGATGTGGGTACATGGTTAACGATGTAAGATATACACAGGGTCTAATAGTAATTATAATACAAAACAGGGCCGCAAACAGAATCGCAAAGTCTTACAAGCTGCAGCAATACGTATTAGTGCGTATAAATGTTACAGTGTTACTGACGGGGCACGGAGACACCCAACAACGAGGGAAGTCATATCTGAGTGACATTTAAAGATGTCTTCTCACCCCTTCAGTATCTTTCTCCGTTGGAAATCGGGGATTACATGGATGGTTGGTAGGTTTTGCCACCATTTGTCAAGCAATAGAGTTTAAGATATCTGATATAGAGGGCAGTCCTCTCACCT
Organism: Ascaphus truei; assembly: GCF_040206685.1. Taxonomy (NCBI): domain Eukaryota; kingdom Metazoa; phylum Chordata; class Amphibia; order Anura; family Ascaphidae; genus Ascaphus; species Ascaphus truei. Next base: position 1,462,810 of record NC_134490.1, on the reverse strand, counting down.
CGGCAGGTAGAGGGCAGTCCTCTCACCTCGGCAGGTAGAGGGCAGTCCTCTCACCTCGGCAGGTAGAGGGCTGTCCTCTCACCTCGGCAGGCAGAGGGCAGTCCTCTCACCTCGGCAGGTAGAGGGCAGTCCTCTCACCTCGGCAGGTAGAGGGCAGTCCTCTCACCTCGGCAGGCAGAGGGCAGTCCTCTCACCTCGGCAGGTAGAGGGCAGTCCTCTCACCTCGGCAGTTAGAGGGCTGTCCTCTCACCTCGGCAGGTAGAGGGCAGTCCTCTCACCTCGGCAGGTAGAGGGCAGTCCTCTCACCTCGGCAGGTAGAGGGCAGTCCTCTCACCTCGGCAGGTAGAGGGCAGTCCTCTCACCTCGGCAGGTAGAGGGCAGTCCTCTCACCTCGGCAGGTAGAGGGCAGTCCTCTCACCTCGGCAGTTAGAGGGCTGTCCTCTCACCTCGGCAGGTAGAGGGCAGTCCTCTCACCTCGGCTGTCCTCTCACCTCGGCAGGTAGAGGGCAGTCCTCTCACCTCGGCAGGTAGAGGGCAGTCCTCTCACCTCGGCAGGTAGAGGGCAGTCCTCTCACCTCGGCAGGTAGAGGGCTGTCCTCTCACCTCGGCAGGTAGAGGGCTGTCCTCTCACCTCGGCAGGTAGAGGGCAGTCCTCTCACCTCGGCAGGTAGAGGGCAGTCCTCTCACCTCGGCAGGTAGAGGGCAGTCCTCTCACCTCGGCAGGTAGAGGGCTGTCCTCTCACCTCGGCAGGTAGAGGGCTGTCCTCTCACCTCGGCTGGTAGAGGGCAGTCCTCTCACCTCGGCAGGTAGAGGGCAGTCCTCTCACCTCGGCAGGTAGAGGGCAGTCTTCTCACCTGCTCTACATTTCCCAAAATTGTAAGTGATCACTTAAACAGGAGTCATGCCAAAATTGTCCCACAAGCAGAGGAAGACTCTCTCAGTGTCTTACATTACCAGCAAAGTCATAAGTCCGGGACATGTACATCCCCCTCGGCCTAGGGACTTCGTGGGGGCCGATTGGTTACTCCCATTGTGTCATGATCCAGTCTGAAAATAGAACCAAGAGTCTTGACTGTTTAGGTCCAACACATTAACCACCAAACCATGTCTTCAGAAGAGGCCAGGGGTCATGGGTAAGGTGCCGAGGACTGGTCTGCCCTCTGTGGCTATGATGGGGGCTGTGTCTAAGGTGGTCTCCTCCAATTCGCTGTCCTGATCTTCCAGGATCCCCTCTGTTGGGATAATCTTAATGACCTTCTCTTCGAAGTGGACATGCTTTTTTTGGCCGGTCACATCCGTTGAGTTGTCCATGGGGTCTTTTTCCGAGCCTGTGGTCCTGGGCGGCTGACGGTCCCTTTTCACTTTGAGGACGCTCCTCATCTGGGTAAGGAGGGACTCTCTCTTCTCTCTCAGGGAGCTGTTGAACGTGTAGGTCTGTTCCGTGTCCCCAGCTCCGGTCATGGCAATGGCAGTGGCGGATGGATCTGTGTAGTACTCGGCCTGAGCGATGCACTCCTTGCCCAGCTTGGTCTTCTTCCGCTTGCTCAGCAGAAGGTAGGCCACACCAGTGACAATAAGCATGGAGCCTGGGAGACAGGGAGGTGTAAGTGAATGAGGGAAATAAAGCATGATGCCAGTAAGGAGAAAGTCTTGTGGTTAAGCCTCTGGAATGGAAAATAGGAGATATATATATCCTACCTAGAACACCTGTGTTGAATACTTCAGCCACAACCAAAGAGACAAACAATACACAAGGGGCACATGTACAGGGCGGCGTGAAATGTTCAATGGTGCTAGTGGCTCCACCAAATGAATACAAGGAAATAGGGACATCACTAAGAGACACACGGTCTGGAGGTTCCTTCACACGGGTAAATGAAGAGTAAATTCTTCATTCAAATCCCCATTTTTACTTCCCAGGAACATGCCAAAAGATACCAGCTTTCAGGCGCACCGCCTCTCCTCGGGTAGGTGAAGGAACCGGCGGAGCGCGCGTCCCGGTGAGGAACGCGCCGTGTTTCTCTCCACCTGTTGGTTGTCCCCATTTCCTGATATCTCCGTCGCGGCCTTAACATGTGTGAAGCAGTTTAAGGACGTGAGGAACATTGTTACACGTCACCGTTCCCAGCGGTGGGATTCTCCGCGTGGACACAGCTAAAGATGCATCAATTCACATTCATTTCAACAGAAGCCAGCGAAGGACGATAATACGGCAGACATATTACAGTGTACGCTGCGCTCACGTCCCTGCCAAATTCCCTAAGTATACAGAAATTAGGAATAATAATTGCATAGTGGTCATGTATGTTAATTAATATAATGGACAAAGCTGATATCAAGCGAGAAACGTTTCAAGCGTTCCCACCCCTGATCTCATTACTGAGGGAGCAAAGTGTAACTTGTATCCACAAGAGAACACCCGATGTCTGAGTGTATACTCACTGTACATGGCAGCGTCTCACGTCCCACACAGGACCTTCCATCAGGTGGGGAAGAAAGCGCTTATTTTTGCATATATATGTGCCTGTAACATTCCTGCGTGCTGCGTACGCTATACTGTAACCGGCACGCGCATTGTGTCCCATTGGGAGGAAAGCGCTATACTGTATGTAATAAAGTATTATTAAAGTTATTATATATTGTGCTGGCTACACATTCACTTCCCCCCTCATACTTCTCCGTGTGGATATACACTGACACGCACACTTACCTGGGATAGTGACGTGCCAGACCAGGACAGGGTGCAAGAAGCAAGCCACGGAGAGTAGCCCGTACCCCAGGAACCTCTGCAATCCGCCTATCCGCGCCGTCTTCCCTAAGCACACGTACAGCGGAGGCTCGGCCGGGCACCTGGGGGGGGGGAGTCAAGGCTAGGGCATTACTTTCATACAGTAAGTTACCCCCATCCCGTCCCTGCTATGCTCAGTGCGCGCACACACACACACACACAGTATGCTACATCCCGTCCCTGCTATGCTCAGTGCATACACACACAGTATGCTTCATCCCGTCCCTGCTATGCTCAGTGCATACACACACAGTATGCTTCATCCCGTCCCTGCTATGCTCAGTGCATACACACACAGTATGCTTCATCCCGTCCCTGCTATGCTCAGTGCACACACACCGTATGCTACATCCCGTCCCTGCTATGCTCAGTGCACACACACAGTACGCTACATCCCGTCCCTGCTATGCTCAGTGCGCACACACACACACCGTATGCTACATCCCGTCCCTGCTATGCTCAGTGCACACACACAGTATGCTACATCCCGTCCCTGCTATGCTCAGTGCGCACACACACACAGTATGCTACATCCCCGTCCCTGCTATGCTCAGTGCGCACACACACACAGTATGCTACATCCCGTCCCTGCTATGCTCAGTGCGCACACACACACAGTATGCTACATCCCGTCCCTGCTATGCTCAGTGCGCACACACACACACAGTATGCTTCATCCCGTCCCTGCTATGCTCAGTGCGCACACACACAGAATGCTACATCCCGTCCCTGCTATGCTCAGTGCACACACACAGTATGCTACATCCTGTCCCTACTATGCTCAGTGCGCACACACACACACAGTATGCTTCATCCCGTCCCTGCTATGCTCAGTGCGCACACACACAGAATGCTACATCCCGTCCCTGCTATGCTCAGTGCACACACACACACACAGTATGCTACATCCCGTACCTAATATGCTCAGTGCGCACACACACACACCGTATGCTACATCACGTCCCTGCTATGCTCAGTGCGCACACACACACACCGTATGCTACATCCCGTCCCTGCTATGCTCAGTGCACACACACACACACCGTATGCTACATCCCGTCCCTGCTATGCTCAGTGCGCACACACACCGTATGCTACATCCCGTCCCTGCTATGCTCAGTGCACACACACACACAGTATGCTACATCCCGTCCCTGCTATGCTCAGTGCGCACACACACACAGTATGCTACATCCCGTCCCTGCTATGCTCAGTGCGCACACACAGTATGCTACATCCCGTCCCTGCTATGCTCAGTGCACACACACACAGTATGCTACATCCCGTCCCTGCTATGCTCAGTGCACACACACACAGTATGCTACATCCCGTCCCTAATATGCTCAGTGCACACACACACAGTATGCTACATCCCCGTCCCTGCTATGCTCAGTGCGTACACACACAGAATGCTACATCCCGTCCCTGCTATGCTCAGTGCGCACACACACACACAGTATACTACATCCCGTCCCTGCTAAGCTCAGTGCGCACACACACAGTATGCTACATCCCGTCCCTGCTATGCTCAGTGCGCACACACACAGTATGCTACATCCCGTCCCTACTATGCTCAGTGCGCACACACACACAGTATGCTACATCCCGTCCCTGCTATGCTCAGTGCACACACACACAGTATGCTACATCCCGTCCCTAATATGCTCAGTGCACACACACACAGTATGCTACATCCCCGTCCCTGCTATGCTCAGTGCGCACACACACACACACACACAGTATGCTACATCCCGTCCCTGCTATGCTCAGTGCGCACACACACACAGTATGCTACATCCCCGTCCCTGCTATGCTCAGTGCGCACACACACACACACACACAGTATGCTACATCCCCGTCCCTACTATGCTCAGTGCGCACACACACACACACACACAGAATGCTACATCCCATCCCTGCTATGCTCTGTGCGCACACACACATAGTATGCTACATCCCCGTCCCTGCTATGCTCAGTGCGCACACACACACACACACACAGTATGCTACATCCCCGTCCCTACTATGCTCAGTGCACACACACACACACACACAGTATGCTACATCCCGTCCCTGCTATGCTCAGTGCGCACACACACACACACAGCATGCTACATTCCGTCCCTGCTATGCTCAATGCGCACACACACACAGTATGCTACATCCCGTCCCTGCTATGCTCAGTGCACACACACAGTATGCTACATCCCGTCCCTGCTATGCTCAGTGCACACAAACACAGAATGCTACATCCCGTCCCTGCTATGCTCAGTGCACACACACACAGTATGCTACATCCCGTCCCTGCTATGCTCAGTGCACACACACACAGTATGCTACATCCCGTCCCTGCTATGCTCAGTGCGCACACACACACACACAGTATGCTACATCCCGTCCCTGCTATGCTCAGTGCGCACACACACACACAGAATGCTACATCCTGTCCCTACTATGCTCAGTGCGCACACACACACAGTATGCTACATCCCGTCCCTTCTATGCTCAGTGCGCACACACAGTATGCTACATCCCGTCCCTTCTATGCTCAGTGCACACACACACAGTATGCTACATCCCGTCCTTGCTATGCTCCGTGCGCACACACACACAGCATGCTACATCCCCGTCCCTGCTATGCTCAGTGCGCACACACACACACAGTATGCTACATCCCGTCCCCGCTATGCTCAGTGCGCACACACACAGTATGCTACATCCCGTCCCTGCTATGCTCAGTGCGCACACACACAGTATGCTACATCCCGTCCCTGCTATGCTCAGTGCGCACACACACACAGTATGCTACATCCCGTCCCTGCTATGCTCAGTGCGCACACACACACAGTATGCTACATCCCGTCCCTACTATGCTCAGTGCGCACACACAGTATGCTACATCCCGTCCCTGCTATGCTCAGTGCACACACACAGTATGCTACATCCCGTCCCCGCTATGCTCAGTGCGCACACACACAGTATGCTACATCCCGTCCCTGCTATGCTCAGTGCGCACACACACACAATGCTACATCCCGTCCCTGCTATGCTCAGTGCGCACACACACACACAGTATGCTACATCCCGTCCCCGCTATGCTCAGTGCGCACACACACACAATGCTACATCCCGTCCCTGCTATGCTCACCCCACATTAATGGGGTATTTTCAGTGACAGTGTCCAGTCACACCGAGCATTAGTTAGCCAAGGAACCGGAGCACTACTGTACTATTGAAAACAGGTTCTCCAGATTGGGAGGGACCTTAGTTCTGCCATGTGATTGTTGTATTCAATTATTAGCTGTATAACGATATTCAGTGAAATGTGTTATCATGCATATATGTGACTGTGACCCACCATTGTGTGTGAAATGTTCTTGTTATGTTCAGGTTACATTCGAAGATGGTACCCGAAAATGTAGGACTCAAGCGGGGTCATTGTGATTCCACCAGAGGGAGAGTGTAGCCAGGTCACATGAGGGCTACTATTCTGCCCTTGGGCTGGCAGTAAACCCTGGTACAATCAGGTTGCCAGTAGTTGGTATGGGGGTTTTCCCCTTTCCTTTTGGTACGGCACTTGAGTGACAGCAGGGGGTGGTACATCCTGTTGTAGCTGGGACAACGGGGTGCCCGTCTCCTGGCTGTACTAAAGGGCAGGACCGCCCTAAAGTTAGTTGGTCCTTCCCCCTCTGAGGAAGGCAGGTCACACACTGGGAGCCTGAGATTGGGGCCTTCCCATGTGCTCTTCCCTCCGGGGGAGAGTGAGTGTGGACCATACCTCTGCCTCTGCTAGGGAGGTGGGGAACAGCTAGGACGGCTGCGGGTGCCCTTGGCCTGTAGTGACGGTCCAGGGACCATCATTCAGTGAGAGCTGAGAGTACTGCATCGGGCAGCAGCCTGCCGTGTAACTGTGCTGTACAGAGTGAATAACCCGTTCCTGTAATATACCTCCAGCCTGCTGCGTGACCTTACTGGGGGGAGAGGTAATAGTTCTACCGTGGGAGATCACCTTCAGTTCCTGGAGCCTACGGCAGATGGAGGCGCTGCACTGCTAAGGAGATATGTGGGGTATGAACCCCAGAAGCCTGTTCCTGTGTCCCCACTACCATCCGCGGACGACTCAGCCCTCCTGTTACCAGCAGATACATGCACCATACACCCAGTAATAGCCAAATCTCCTACCGGGAGGGGGAATCACCGTTACAGACAGATGGAGCCCTGTTATAGTACCGGCCTTACTTATCTGGTGTATTTAGGAACACTGTACAGTATGTATCTCGGGATTCACCCATATCAGCCATGTATATTTTATATGGCGTTATAATGACTTTGCAAACAGAGCGTTGATAGCAATTTTTTAAAAAAAACCTGTGAGCAAAGAAAGTTTAAAAAAGTCCTAATCATTTGTTTACCACAAAATATGTAAAAGAACAAAAAACAGCAAAAAAAAGTATCTGATTTTTTAAAAAATATTAATCTGCTAGATTGAAGCTAATCCCTGGCCCGTCCCAGACAGGGAGACCTCCTAACGAATCCGCAGCGGCACACACACTACAATGCAGCCCCACTGATATGAACCCTCTAAGCTCGTGCCACGGTTATAAAAGGATTGGATGGAATCTAATGATGACATGGAGTTGGGGTGAAAATACTCGCCCCACGTGGGAACAGTGAAGGGAAAGCTTCCACGAAGAGCTGGGTGTCTGGCAGAGACGTGATACGGTGCAGCACTGTGCACACTGCCAGCTCTGTGTAGGAATACAAGAATAGGGAAGAGATACATCTCGGGGGTTACCTGAAGCAGGACGTGAGCAGCAGGTGCAGGAAGAAGGAGCTCTCACAGACAGACACTGCTCCGGCAGAGAATCTGGGCAGGGGAACACAGAGAGAACAGTGTGAGACACACTCACAGAGGGGCCGGGGAACACACTCACAGAGGGGCCGGGGAACACACACTCACAGAGGGGCCGGGGAACACACTCACAGAGAGGCCGAGACACACACTCACAGAGGGGCCGGGGAACACACACTCACAGAGGGGCCGAGGAACACACACTCACAGAGAGGCCGAGGAACACACACTCACAGAGAGGCCGAGGAACACACACTCACAGAGAGGCCGAGGAATACACACTCACAGAGAGGAGCTGGGGAACACACACTCACAGAGAGGCCGGGGAACACACACTCACAGAGAGGCCCGGGGAACACACTCACAGAGAGGCCGGGGAACACACTCACAGAGAGGCCGGGGAACACACTCACAGAGAGGCCGGGGAACACACACTCACAGAGAGGCCGGGGAACACACACTCACAGAGAGGCCGGGGAACTCACTCACAGAGAGGCCGAGACACACACTCACAGAGAGGCCGAGACACACACTCACAGAGAGGCCGGGGAACACACACTCACAGAGAGGCCGAGACACACACTCACAGAGAGGCCGAGACACACACTCACAGAGAGGCCGGGGAACACACACTCACAGAGGGGCCGGGGAACACACTCACAGAGGGGCCGAGACACACACTCACAGAGAGGCCGGGGAACACACACTCACAGAGGGGCCGGGGAACACACTCACAGAGAGGCCGAGACACACACTCACAGAGAGGCCGGGGAACACACACTCACAGAGGGGTCGGGGAACACACTCACAGAGAGGCCGGGGAACACACACTCACAGAGAGGCCGAGGAACACACACTCACAGAGGGGCCGGGGAACACACTCACAGAGAGGCCGAGACACACACTCACAGAGAGGCCGGGGAACACACACTCACAGAGAGGCCGAGGAACACATACTCACAGAGAGGCCGAGGAACACACACTCACAGAGAGGCCGAGGAACACACTCACAGAGAGGCCGAGATACACACTCACAGAGAGGCTGGGGAACACACACTCACAGAGATGCCGAGGAACACACACTCACAGAGAGGCCGAGGAATACACTCACAGAGAGGCCGGGGAACACACTCACAGAGAGGCCGGGGAACACACACTCACAGAGAGGCCAGGGAACACACTCACAGAGAGGCCGGGGAACACACTCACAGAGAGGCTGGGGAACACAAACTCACAGAGGGGCCGGGGAACACACACTCACAGAGAGGCCGAGACACAAACTCACAGAGAGGCCGAGGAGCACACACTCACAGAGGGGCCAGGGAACACACACTCACAGAGAGGCCGAGGAACACACACTCACAGAGAGGCCGAGGAACAAACACTCACAGAGAGGCAGAGGAATACACTCACAGAGAGGCCGAGGAACACACTCACAGAGAGGCCGGGGAACACACTCACAGAGAGGCCGGGGAACACACTCACAGAGAGGCCGGGGAACACACTCACAGAGAGGCCGGGGAACACACTCACAGAGAGGACGGGGAACACACTCACAGAGAGGCCGAGATACACACTCACAGAGAGACTGGGGAACACACTCACAGAGGGGCCGGGGAACACACACTCACAGAGAGGCCGAGGAATACACTCACAGAGAGGCCGGGGAACACACTCACAGAGAGGCCGAGACACACACTCACAGAGGGGCAGAGGAACACACTCACAGAGAGGCCGGGGAACACACACACTCACAGAGAGGCCGGGGAACACACTCACAGAGAGGCCGAGGAACACACTCACAGAGAGGCCGAGGAACACACACTCACAGAGAGGCCGGGGAACACACTCACAGAGAGGCCGAGGAACACACACTCACAGAGAGGCCGGGGAACACACTCACAGAGAGGCCGGGGAACACACTCACAGAGAGGCCGGGGAACACACACTCACAGAGAGGCCGGGGAACACACTCACAGAGAGGCTGGGGAACACACTCACAGAGAGGCCGGGGAACACACTCACAGAGAAGCCGAGGAACACACACTCACAGAGAGGCCGGGGAACACACTCACAGAGAGGCCGAGGAACACACACTCACAGAGGGGCTGGGGAACACACTCACAGAGAGGCCGGGGAATACACTCACAGAGAAGCCGAGGAACACACACTCACAGAGAGGCCGAGGAACACACACTCACAGAGAGGCCGAGGAATGCACTCACAGAGAGGCCGGGGAACACACTCACAGAGAGGCCGAGGAACACACACTCACAGAGAGGCCGGGGAACACACTCACAGAGAGGCCGGGGAACACACTCACAGAGGGGCTGGGGAACACACTCACAGAGAGGCCGGGGAATACACTCACAGAGAGGCAGAGGAACACACTCACAGAGAGGCCGGGGAACACACTCACAGAGAGGCCGGGGAATACACTCACAGAGAGGCAGAGGAACACACTCACAGAGAGGCCGGGGAACACACTCACAGAGGGGCTGGGGAACACACTCACAGAGAGGCCGGGGAACACACTCACAGAGAGACCGGGGAACACACACTCACAGAGAGGCCAGGGAACACACTCACAGAGAGGCCGGGGAACACACTCACAGAGAGGCTGGGGAACACAAACTCACAGAGGGGCCGGGGAACACACACTCACAGAGAGGCCGAGACACAAACTCACAGAGAGGCCGAGGAGCACACACTCACAGAGGGGCCAGGGAACACACACTCACAGAGAGGCCGAGGAACACACACTCACAGAGAGGCCGAGGAACACACACTCACAGAGAGGCAGAGGAATACACTCACAGAGAGGCCGAGGAACACACTCACAGAGAGGCCGGGGAACACACTCACAGAGAGGCCGGGGAACACACTCACAGAGAGGCCGGGGAACACACTCACAGAGAGGCCGGGGAACACACTCACAGAGAGGACGGGGAACACACTCACAGAGAGGCCGAGATACACACTCACAGAGAGGCTGGGGAACACACTCACAGAGGGGCCGGGGAACACACACTCACAGAGAGGCCGAGGAATACACTCACAGAGAGGCCGGGGAACACACTCACAGAGAGGCCGAGACACACACTCACAGAGGGGCAGAGGAACACACTCACAGAGAGGCCGGGGAACACACACACTCACAGAGAGGCCGGGGAACACACTCACAGAGAGGCCGAGGAACACACTCACAGAGAGGCCGAGGAACACACACTCACAGAGAGGCCGGGGAACACACTCACAGAGAGGCCGAGGAACACACACTCACAGAGAGGCCGGGGAACACACTCACAGAGAGGCCGGGGAACACACTCACAGAGAGGCCGGGGAACACACACTCACAGAGAGGCCGGGGAACACACTCACAGAGAGGCTGGGGAACACACTCACAGAGAGGCCGGGGAACACACTCACAGAGAGGCCGAGGAACACACACTCACAGAGAGGCCGGGGAACACACTCACAGAGAGGCCGAGGAACACACACTCACAGAGGGGCTGGGGAACACACTCACAGAGAGGCCGGGGAATACACTCACAGAGAAGCCGAGGAACACACACTCACAGAGAGGCCGAGGAACACACACTCACAGAGAGGCCGAGGAATGCACTCACAGAGAGGCCGGGGAACACACTCACAGAGAGGCCGAGGAACACACACTCACAGAGAGGCCGGGGAACACACTCACAGAGAGGCCGGGGAACACACTCACAGAGGGGCTGGGGAACACACTCACAGAGAGGCCGGGGAATACACTCACAGAGAGGCAGAGGAACACACTCACAGAGAGGCCGGGGAACACACTCACAGAGAGGCCGGGGAATACACTCACAGAGAGGCAGAGGAACACACTCACAGAGAGGCCGGGGAACACACTCACAGAGGGGCTGGGGAACACACTCACAGAGAGGCCGGGGAATACACTCACAGAGAAGCCAAGGAACACACACTCACAGAGAGGCCGAGGAACACACACTCACAGAGAGGCCGAGGAACACACTCACAGAGGGGCCGGGGAACACACTCACAGAGAGGCCGGGGAACACACTCACAGAGGGGCCGGGGAACACACTCACAGAGGGGCCGGGGAACACACTCACAGAGGGGCCAGGGAACACACTCACAGAGAGGCAGAGGAACACACTCACAGAGAGGCCGAGGAACACACACTCACAGAGGGGCCTGGGAACACACTCACAGAGAGGCCGAGGAACACACTCACAGAGGGGCTGGGGAACACACTCACGGACAGAGGCAGAGGAACACACACTCACAGGGAGGCTGGGGAATACACACTCACAGGGAGGCCGGGGAACACACACTCACAGGGAGGCAGAGGAACACACTCACAGAGGGGCCGGGGAACACCCGCTCACAGAGGTGCCGGGGAACACACTCACAGAGAGGCCGAGGAACACACACTCACAGAGAGGCCGAGGAACACACTCACAGAGAGGCCGAGGAACACACACTCACAGAGGGGCCTGGGAACACACTCACAGAGAGGCCGAGGAACACACTCACAGAGGGGCTGGGGAACACACTCACGGACAGAGGCAGAGGAACACACACTCACAGGGAGGCTGGGGAATACACACTCACAGGGAGGCCGGGGAACACACACTCACAGGGAGGCCGAGGAACACCCGCTCACAGAGGTGCCGGGGAACACACTCACAGAGAGGCCGAGGAACACACTCACAGAGAGGCCGAGGAACACACTCACAGACAGGCTGGGGAACACACTCACAGAGAGGCCGAGGAACACACTCACAGAGAGGCTGGGGAACACACTCACAGAGAGGCCGAGGAACACACTCACAGAGAGGCCGGGGAACACACACTCACAGAGGGGCCGGGGAACACACTCACAGAGGGGCCGGGGAACACACTCACAGAGGGGCCGGGGAACACACTCACAGAGGGGCCGTGGAACACACTCACAGAGGGGCCGGGGAACACACTCACAGAGGGGCCAGGGAACACACTCACAGAGAGGCAGAGGAACACACTCACAGAGAGGCCGAGGAACACACACTCACAGAGGGGCCTGGGAACACACTCACAGAGAGGCCGAGGAACACACTCACAGAGGGGCTGGGGAACACACTCACGGACAGAGGCAGAGGAACACACACTCACAGGGAGGCTGGGGAATACACACTCACAGGGAGGCCGGGGAACACACACTCACAGGGAGGCCGAGGAACACACTCACAGAGGGGCCGGGGAACACCCGCTCACAGAGGTGCCGGGGAACACACTCACAGAGAGGCCGAGGAACACACACTCACAGAGAGGCCGAGGAACACACTCACAGAGAGGCTGGGGAACACACTCACAGAGAGGCCGAGGAACACACTCACAGAGAGGCCGGGGAACACACACTCACAGAGGGGCCGGGGAACACACTCACAGAGGGGCCGGGGAACACACTCACAGAGGGGCCGGGGAACACACTCACAGAGGGGCCGGGGAACACACTCACAGAGGGGCCGGGGAACACACTCACAGAGGGGCCGGGGAACACACTCACAGAGGGGCCGGGGAACACACTCACAGAGGGGCCGGGGAACACACTCACAGAGGGGCCGGGGAACACACTCACAGAGGGGCCGGGGAACACACTCACAGAGGGGCCGGGGAACACACTCACAGAGGGGCCGGGGAACACACTCACAGAGAGGCCGGGGAACACACTCACAGAGGGGCCGGGGAACACACTCACAGAGGCGCCGGGGAACACACTCACAGAGGGGCCAGGGAACACACTCACAGAGAGGCAGAGGAACACACTCACAGAGAGGCCGAGGAACACACACTCACAGAGGGGCCTGGGAACACACTCACAGAGAGGCCGAGGAACACACTCACAGAGGGGCTGGGGAACACACTCACGGACAGAGGCAGAGGAACACACACTCACAGGGAGGCTGGGGAATACACACTCACAGGGAGGCCGGGGAACACACACTCACAGGGAGGCCGAGGAACACCCGCTCACAGAGGTGCCGGGGAACACACTCACAGAGAGGCCGAGGAACACACTCACAGAGAGGCCGGGGAACACACACTCACAGAGGGGCCGGGGAACACACTCACAGAGGGGCCGGGGAACACACTCACAGAGGGGCCGGGGAACACACTCACAGAGGGGCCGGGGAACACACTCACAGAGGGGCCGGGGAACACACTCACAGAGGGGCCGGGGAACACACTCACAGAGGGGCCGGGGAACACACTCACAGAGGGGCCGGGGAACACACTCACAGAGGGGCCGGGGAACACACTCACAGAGAGGCCGAGGAACACACTCACAGAGGGGCCGGGGAACACACTCACAGAGAGGCCGGGGAACACACTCACAGAGGGGCCGGGGAACACACTCACAGAGGGGCCGGGGAACACACTCACAGAGGGGCCAGGGAACACACTCACAGAGAGGCAGAGGAACACACTCACAGAGAGGCCGAGGAACACACACTCACAGAGGGGCCTGGGAACACACTCACAGAGAGGCCGAGGAACACACTCACAGAGGGGCTGGGGAACACACTCACGGACAGAGGCAGAGGAACACACACTCACAGGGAGGCTGGGGAATACACACTCACAGGGAGGCCGGGGAACACACACTCACAGGGAGGCCGAGGAACACCCGCTCACAGAGGTGCCGGGGAACACACTCACAGAGAGGACGAGGAACACACTCACAGAGAGGCCGAGGAACACACTCACAGAGAGGCTGGGGAACACACTCACAGAGAGGCCGAGGAACACACTCACAGAGAGGCTGGGGAACACACTCACAGAGAGGCCGAGGAACACACTCACAGAGAGGCCGGGGAACACACACTCACAGAGGGGCCGGGGAACACACTCACAGAGGGGCCGGGGAACACACTCACAGAGGGGCCGGGGAACACACTCACAGAGGGGCCGTGGAACACACTCACAGAGAGGCCGAGGAACACACACTCACAGAGGGGCCTGGGAACACACTCACAGAGAGGCCGAGGAACACACTCACAGAGAGGCCGAGGAACACACACTCACAGAGGGGCCTGGGAACACACTCACAGAGAGGCCGAGGAACACACACAGAGGGGCTGGGGAACACACTCACGGACAGAGGCAGAGGAACACACACTCACAGGGAGGCTGGGGAATACACACTCACAGGGAGGCCGGGGAACACACACTCACAGGGAGGCCGAGGAACACACTCACAGAGGGGCCGGGGAACACCCGCTCACAGAGGTGCCGGGGAACACACTCACAGAGAGGCCGAGGAACACACACTCACAGAGAGGCCGAGGAACACACTCACAGAGAGGCTGGGGAACACACTCACAGAGAGGCCGAGGAACACACTCACAGAGAGGCCGGGGAACACACTCACAGAGGGGCCGGGGAACACACTCACAGAGGGGCCGGGGAACACACTCACAGAGGGGCCGGGGAACACACTCACAGAGGGGCCGGGGAACACACTCACAGAGGGGCCGGGGAACACACTCACAGAGGGGCCGGGGAACACACTCACAGAGAGGCCGAGGAACACACTCAGAGAGGCCGAGGAACACACACTCACAGAGAGGCCGGGGAACACACACTCACAGAGAGGCCGGGGAACACACTCAGAGAGGAGCTGGGGAACACACTCACAGAGAGGCCGAGGAACACACACTCACAGAGAGGCAGAGGAACACACACTCACAGAGAGGCCGAGGAACACACACTCACAGAGAGGCAGAGGAACACACACTCACAGGGAGGCCTAGGAACACACACTCACAGAGAGGCCAAGGAACACACATTCACAGGGAGGCAGAGGAACACACACTCACAGAGAGGCCGGGGAACACACACTCACAGAGAGTCTGGGGAACACACTCACAGAGAGGCCGAGGAATACACTCATAGAGAGGCTGGGGAACACACTCACAGAGAGGCAGAGGAACACACACTCACACAGAGGCCGGGGAACACACACTCACAGAGAGGCCGGGGAACACACACTCACAGAGAGGCCGGGGAACACACACTCACAGAGAGGCCGGGGAACACACACACTCACAGAGAGTCTGGGGAACACACTCACAGAGAGGCCGAGGAATACACTCATAGAGAGGCTGGGGAACACACTCACAGAGAGGCAGAGGAACACACACTCACACAGAGGCCGGGGAACACACACTCACAGAGGCCGGGGAACACACACTCACAGAGGCCGGGGAACACACACTCACAGAGAGGCCGGGGAACACACTCACAGAGAGGCCGGGGAACACACTCACAGAGAGGCCGGGGAACACACTCACAGAGGGGCCGGGGAACACACTCACAGAGAGGCTGGGGAACACACACTCACAGAGAGGCCGGGGAACACACACTCACAGATGGGCTGGGGAACACACCCACAGAGGGTCTGGGGAACACACTCACTGAGAGGCCGAGGAGCACACACTCACTGAGAGGCCAGGGAACACACACTCACAGAGAGGCCGGGGAACACACTCACAGAGAGGCCGGGGAACACACACTCACAGAGAGGCCGGGGAACACACTCACAGAGAGGCCGAGGAACACACACTCACAGAGAGGCCGGGGAACACACACTCACAGAGAGGCCGGGGAACACACACTCACAGAGAGGCCGGGGAACACACACTCACAGAGAGGCCGAGGAACACCGTTATTAGTGGTCATAGTGCTATTAAAAAGTAGCGGTACTTTTCTTGAAGGGAAGCTCACAGTATTAGCCACGTTGCTTTTCAGTTATTTATATGAATATGCGCAAATGCAAAAATATTATTGTGCAAAAGCTGGATTTATAAAGATCCGCGTTAATGCTTACGGTATCTCTGGTTACCGCTGTGCTGCATCGTGGGACGTGCTGGAGTTATACGAAGCGTTTATCACTACACTGGCAGACTGTAAGCTCTTGGGGACAGTGTTTCTGTCTCTCACTGCTGATATATCTACATGAGCTACCTTTGTATTAATCTGTACCACTGTTCATGCAATGCTATATCATGTTTTATATGCACGTGTCTATATACATATATATACCACACTTATTAAGGTTATGGTGGGTAAAAAAAAGTGACAAAAACCCTCCACAGCAAAGCATATAGCAAATGTAAAAATTACCGTATACTCATTTGCATGTCTTAGACAGGTCTGCAATCCCGCCTTTCACCATTATCACCCAGCACACAGCACTTCCACTGCAGCAAGGGATTCTGGGAAATGACATGCAAATGAGCACACATTAAGGGTTGCTCGTGTAATATCAGCTTGAGACAAAAGGTGGCACTGTGTGCTCATTTGCATGTCATTTCCCAGAATCCCTTGCTGCAGTGGAAGTGCTGTGTGCTGGGCGATAATGGTGAAAGACAGGGCTGCAGACCTATCTAAGACATGCAAATGAATATACAGTAATATTTACAGTTGCTATACATACACACATATATATATATATATATATATATATATATATATATATATATCATTTTTACAAATATTTTTTTGTTTTGTTATATATACCATGTACTGTATGCGTATATTTTATTATCTTTTATTGGGATGGCACTCACATATTGCGTTGCGCAGTACAAATGTGGGCAGACAATTACATTGTATGACAAAAAGAGGACATACAGGGGAAGACAATCTGAGGCACTACGAAAGGGGTTACACAAAAAGCGGGGAGTAGAGACACAAGAATAGTCTGTGTGTCGCTTTATATAGGGGTGTAGATTTATATAGAGGTGTAGATTTATATAGGGGTGTAGATTTATATAGGGCTGCATATACTCACAGTAAATAGTAAGCCAGGCTGGGGAACTGCCCCTGCTGCAGTGTCTCAATCCCGACCCCTATCAGCACTGCAGAATGGGAGAAAGACACGGTTCCACGTGTTAATGCCACTTCATTTATCAGTGATCCATATGTAATGCGGCAGGGATGCGCTTATAGGAGTGCAGGTCATTATGGATCATTTGCATGTCATAACCCAGAGTCCCCAGTTGCAGTGGAGGCATTGTATGCTAAGAGATAACGGGGGAAGGCAGGCTGCAGACCTGCGAAAGAACAACGCCTCTCCTACTGCTTCCAGCTGCGAGTGACCCCCCCCCCCCCCCCCCCCGGGCTGCCCGTATACTCCGGCTGCTTCTATAAGTCTCCCAATACTGTATACTACTTCTTATACCGTGAGCTCTTTGGGGCCGAGCCGCAATTTAATTATCTTGTCAGTTACTTGCTGCTCTTATCCCCACTTTGTACTCTACTTGTCCTCTATTGCACAGCACTGGGAACACTGTTGGTGCTATGTAAATAAATATATACTGTACATACAGCATGATCAATGCAGTGTTATGTACGCCTGCAGTACTTCGCAGTGAACACCAGGTGGCAGAGTAGGACCACATAATGTTGCAGAGTGGCTGCTGCAGTGGTTAAGGTCTGCGCTGGGAGCAGGATTCATCACCTCTGACCCCAGAGAACACCCTTCTGCGCTTACAATCCACATGTGAGTCACACGTGCACACAGTGGTATTTAGGGAGGTGAGCAGGGTTACAGGGGGGGGGGGGGGCAGGTGAGTGCTGAGATGCTGTGGGGACCAGTGAAGAGATGGTGATATAGAGATTGATGTGCAAGGAAGCCCGGTTTTGAAGCCATGAGCTGCTGCTGAATAAAAAGCCCCTTCCCTTTCAGAGCAGAATGATCCAGCAACACTTCACTCTGTACCCACATTCCTAATTACAGCCACGGCCGCCGCTCATCTCCAAGGGGGGTGCAATGTGATTTAGGAGCAAACCCCACGAGGTTAATGCAGGGGGTCTCAACCTCTGTCCTCAAGACCCCCCAACAGGTCAGGCTTTCAGGATATCTCTGCTTCAGCACAGGTGGCTTAATTTCTTAGGCCTGGGACATAGTGCCCAAAACATTGCGGAGGCGCGCGGAGGCTCAGGGAAAGCGGTGCTTTCCCTGGCCTTACACAGCGCGCCGTCCGTGGGCGTGTCGGGGGCGGCTCTGGGGGCGGGCCAGTGACGTCACGGAGCTGGTTCGCCCTCATTGGGCGATCCGCTCACGTGACCGGCCCTGCGCTCCAGCGAGCGCCAAATTTCAAAACGCCGTCAGACACACGCTTCCCCAAGCGTGCGGACGCGTGTGCGAGCCCCTGCTAAAGCCGCTCTCATTGCGCCTGCAGGGGCTCAGTGCTGAGCAGCAGCGCGGGTCAGCACGGGTCAGCGCATAAGCGCCGACCATGCCCGAGGCCTTAGTCTTCGTCTTAGCCACTGATTGAGCCACCTGTGCTGAACCAGGGATATCCTGAAAACCTGTCCTGTTGGTGGCCCTGGCGGACTGGAGTTGGCTGCCCCTGAGCTAATGGGTTAAACCCCGGTGACTGCCGCCTCTTTGAAATACACGACATGTTACTATACACAGGTTCTATACACAGGTTCTATACACAGGTTCTGACAGTTTTCTGTAAATTGAGACGTGGGACTGGCTTCTGTTCCAAAAATGATTTTAAAATATGTAT
This sequence comes from Ascaphus truei, assembly GCF_040206685.1. Lineage (NCBI taxonomy): Eukaryota > Metazoa > Chordata > Amphibia > Anura > Ascaphidae > Ascaphus > Ascaphus truei. The sequence continues at coordinate 1,443,599 of NC_134490.1, read as the reverse complement.
ATTTTCCCAAACCCCCCTCATCAAACAGTGAGACGGGACATAGTTACCCTCTCTCGGGGCAATGGGGGAGAGATCGGCATTATCCGGGATACAGTTACCCTCTCTCGGGGCAATGGGGGAGAGATCGGCATTATCCGGGATACAGTTACCCTCTCTCGGGGCAATGGGGGAGGGATCGGCATTATCCGGGACACAGTTACCCTCTCTCGGGGCAATGGGGGAGAGATCGGCATTATCCGGGATACAGTTACAGCGTTTTCTGAGGGGACCAAAAAGGGCGAAGGTCGCGCGGAACATGTCTCGCTGTGAGCGCTGCGCGACACGTCTCTCATCGCCGGCTGATTACCAGAACGCCGTTCAAGGCCCAAACCCCAAAGGGTTACATTCTCTGGCCCAAAACTAACCACGGAAAAGTCTCTGTGAGCAGCTCAAGCGGAGCCGAGAACCGCAGCGTGAGCGAGGGGAGATAGCGCTGGTATATAGCGTTCTAGTGACACGTTACACGCGTGGCACGGGGGAACATGGAGCGAGGCATCGGGGGTGTCCTTTCTTGGCCACAGAGCTTAGTATTCAACATATGCTGAGGCGCGGTACAGAGTGATATAATGACACCCCCTGCGGGGGGAGGGGAGATTACGGTGTACGTGGGGTTCGGGAATAACGCTGTGCGATAATATAGTTGCACTGGGTATAATATTTGTGCATTCAGAGGGAAGAAAGGAGCACTTATTTCTGCCCAATCACAGCACAGCAGCATAATGTTATCTTTACACCCCAATTAGATAAGTGAAACGCGCAGGCATCGCTGGACTGAAACCCAGCGGGTGAGTGCAGGGAGTCGTATGTTATCAGAATGAAAAGGTTTATAGCAATTTGGAAGTATATATATATATATATATATATACAGGTGAAACATGTCTGTGAATGGTTTCTCTGGCTTTGCATCTGAGTCCCATACTGTGCTTAAAAGCTGTGTTAACAGCAAGTATTAGCTTATAAGGGTTCCATGTAAAAATGGATTTCATGCAAAAGGTGACACGGTGTGCTCATTTGCATGTAATTTCCCAGAATATACAGAACCCCTATAAACTCATATTGAACCCCCAAAATAGCCACAACATATATATATGCGTATAGGTGTCAAAGAGGAGTGCTACTGAGCATGGCAATATATATTTAAAAACAGAGACAAAACATGAAACACAGACAGAGCCCAGTGCTACAGCCATTGACACAAATACACGGTACAGTGCCTATATATCTAGATATCTTTTGAATAAAATGGTCTTTTAGTTTAACTCTTTGGCCAAAGTGTCGTAAGCCCTTGAGCCCCTCCAAGGCAGACCACATATCAAGGGTCCTAACACTAATATAGATTCTTATTGACCTGTACATTACCAGGAAGAATGATTTATAATAAATCTGTCACAATTAGTTGCATAGTTCTAAGTCTGCGATCTAAGTCTAAGACGCGATCTAAGATTTCCCAGAATCCCTTGCTGCAGTGGGAGCACTGTATGCTGGGGATAATGGGCTGCAGACCTGTCTAAGACATGTGAATGTGCTCACAAGTGATCTTTTTATTTGCTACATGCAAGGTGGAGGTATCTTGTCGCCTTTTTCACTCACCATAACTTGAAGTGTATAGTATATATACTTCCCCTTTCAGTATCTCTCTGCAGTTTAAAGCTCTCGCGTCACATGGGAAAATAGGACGCTGCACCGGATGATGTCACGGCGTCCTATTGCCACGCTGGGTTGCCACCACTCCGGGTTTCGGCCACGTATCTCCGGGGTTAGCTGAAAAAATCTCCGGGCGGCGACATAACTCCCGGCAAAACCCATCAACATGGCAGTGCGACGTCAAACGGCTCTGCGTTGCCATGACAACGGGGCGCGACGTGGCGTCACGCGGCATCACGTTGCTGTGACGCCTCGGCGCCATGAGGCATTCCGTTGTCATGGGAAGTTGATGCTGCGTGATGCCATGTTGTCATGGCAACACGCGCCATCTGACATTGCGGAGCCGCGCTGACTGGGACTTGCAGGGGGAGATAGCGCCGCCGCAGGAAAGATAAATACATGTGAAAAAGTCTCCGGGTTATCCGTCTACAGGCGGCGGCGGCAACCCCGAGGGCGCGGGACGTTCCAAAATCCGCCATAATGTGAACCCTGGGACAGCTCCCGGCACCCACTTCAGAGGTGAGTCTCCCCGGAAGCAGGGGGTCCCCGGAGCTGAAATTAACGTGGTTCAGGTCGAGACCCCCTGCTTCAATCCCATATTAAATAAATAAAGAGAAAAAAATGTCACTGATTGCCTCTTTAAGGGGTTTAAGGGGTTAAATCCCTTTCTTGGGGTAGTTGCTAGGGGAATATGTGTAAGAACTAACAGTTTTGTAACAATGTAACAAGCATGTTATCTTGGGGACTCTGGGGACCCTCGGAAAGGGGTTTCTGGCATGTTCTGGAACCTTCCTTCCAGCGAGGGGTTATAAATAAGGGAGCTGAGCCTGGCCAAGTCCGGTCAGAGGTTTAATTTCTTAGTTATTCCCCTTTATTACACGGCCACTTACTCGTTACCCATGTAGGTTACAGCAGCTGAGGGGCGCAGTTGCCGGGACTTACCAGCAGGAGGCGACGGCAAGTTAGAGAAGGTTCTCCAGATTCCTCGGAGGTGGGGAGGGTGAGGTTCTGGGTCCAGCGGTTCTGGGTCCAGCGGTTCTGGGTACTAACTTCTAACCTGGGACCTTCCAGGAACCCGTCACCGGAACTATAACAAGCCCCCCCCGTGTTGTGCCCTCTAAGGACGCGATTATTGTTGCGGCGCACGCGTGACATCATGCGCGCCAAACATGCACTAGGCGATGGGGAGGCGCGGCTGTCGCGCGGCATTACCAGGGGGTGCTCGACTCCAGTCCTCCAGCCTCAACAGGTCAGGTTTTCAGGATATCCCAGCTGGAACTGATTGAGCCACCTGTGCTGAAGCAGGGACTGATTGAGCCACCTGTGCTGAAGCAGGGACTGATTGAGCCACCTGTGCTGAAGCAGGGATATCCTGAAACCCTGACCTGTTGGGGGGGGTGGGGGGTGGCTGGACTGCAGTTGAGCGCCCCTGTTCTAAGGGATGTGCCCCCGGGGCAGGGCGATACCGGCAGCTCAGTCCGGCTGAATTGTCACTGTCATTCATTTCTAAACACCGTGTCCCTGTGGTACAAGGAATGTGTCGGTGTCCCTGACGGCAGCAGCGGAGAGGGTGTATGTATACAGCGCCACGAATATACGCAGCGCTTTGCAAAGGACACAACACAATGCAGGGAATGATAACACAGTAAGTGCATCCAATGTAAGGTCAGCCAGCAGGAAAGGAAACCCTGCCCCGCAGAGCTTACAATCTAAGAGGTGTGCTAGGAGAGTTTATGAAGGAGTATGTGGGGTAGATGGCAGAGTTTGGCCACGATGGTTGGTAGGAGCGACAGTGGGGACCCCCTGCTTGCCGAGATACTTAACCTCCGTAGGGGGCGCGGGGAGAGGGGGGGGGGGGGCTGGTATCTCCGCCCAGTTTAAATGTCCCAAGTCATGCTCGCCAACAGCAAGCCACAAGGGATGATGTCACAGCTTCCTATTGGCCTGCAGGACATTTCAAGCCGCCATTTCTATAGCCCCATCTGGGCTGCTACCGGCACCGCCTTCCGATGTAAGTATGTTGGAGGGAGTGGGTGGGTTTTGTGAGTGTTGAGTGAGAAGTTGGAGGGAGTGGGTGAGTTTTGTGAGTGTTGAGTTGAGTGAGAAGTTGGAGGGAGTGGGTTTGTTTTGTGAGTGTTGAGTGAGAAGTTGGAGGGAGTGGGTGGGTTTTGTGAGTGTTGAGTGAGAAGTTGGAGGGAGTGGGTTGGTTTTGTGAGTGTTGAGTGAGAAGTTGGAGGGAGTTGGTTGGTTTTGTGAGTGTTGAGTGAGAAGTTGGAGGGTGTGGGTGGGTTTTGTGAGTGTTGAGTTGAGTGAGAAGTTGGAGGGAGTTGGTCGGTTTTGTGAGTGTTGAGTGAGAAGTTGGAGGGAGTGGGTTGGTTTTGTGAGTGTTGAGTGAGAAGTTGGAGGGAGTGGGTTGGTTTTGTGAGTGTTGAGTGAGAAGTTGGAGGGAGTGGGTTGGTTTTGTGAGTGTTGAGTGAAAAGTTGGAGGGAGTGGGTTGGTTTTGTGAGTGTTGAGTGAGAAGTTGGAGGGAGTGGGTTGGTTTTGTGAGTGTTGAGTGAGAAGTTGGAGGGAGTGGGTTAGTTTTGTGAGTGTTGAGTGAGAAGTTGGAGGGAGTGGGTTGGTTTTGTGAGTGTTGAGTTGAGTGAGAAGTTGGAGGGAGTGGGTGGGTTTTGTGAGTGTTGAGTGAGAAGTTGGAGGGAGTGGGTGGGTTTTGTGAGTGTTGCGTTGATGAGAAGTTGGAGGGAGTGGGTGGGTTTTGTGAGTGTTGAGTGAGAAGTTGGAGGGAGAGGGTTGGTTTTGTGATTGTTGAGTGAGAAGTTGGAGGGAGTGGGTGGGTTTTGTGAGTGTTGAGTTGAGTGAGAAGTTGGAGGGAGTGGGTGGGTTTTGTGAGTGTTGAGTTGAGTGAGAAGTTGGAGGGAGTGGGTTGGTTTTGTGAGTGTTGAGTGAGAAGTTGGAGGGAGAGAGTTGGTTTTGTGAGTGTTGAGTGAGAAGTTGGAGGGAGTGGGTTGGTTTTGTGAGTGTTGAGTGAGAGGTTGGAGGGAGAGGGTTGGTTTTGTGAGTGTTGAGTGAGAAGTTGGAGGGAGAGGGTTGGTTTTGTGAGTGTTGAGTGAGAAGTTGGAGGGAGTGGGTGGGTTTTGTGAGTGTTGAGTTGAGTGAGAAGTTGGAGGGAGTGGGTTGGTTTTGTGAGTGTTGAGTGAGAAGTTGGAGGGAGAGGGTGGGTTTTGTGAGTGTTGAGTTGAGTGAGAAGTTGGAGGGAGTGGGTTGGTTTTGTGAGTGTTGAGTGAGAAGTTGGAGGGAGAGGGTTGGTTTTGTGAGTGTTGAGTGAGAAGTTGGAGGGAGTGGGTTGGTTTTGTGAGTGTTGAGTGAGAGGTTGGAGGGAGAGGGTTGGTTTTGTGAGTGTTGAGTGAAAAGTTGGAGGGAGAGGGTTGGTTTTGTGAGTGTTGAGTGAGAAGTTGGAGGGAGTGGGTGGGTTTTGTGAGTGTTTAGTTGAGTGAGAAGTTGGAGGGATTGGGTTGGTTTTGTGAGTGTTAAGTGAGAAGTTGGAGGGAGTGGGTGGGTTTTGTGAGTGTTGAGTGAGAAGTTGGAGGGAGTGGGTGGGTTTTGTGAGTGTTGAGTGAGAAGTTGGAGGGAGTGGGTGGGTTTTGTGAGTGTTGAGTGAGAAGTTGGAGGGAGTGGGTAGGTTTTGTGAGTGTTGAGTGAGAAGTTGGAGGGAGTGGGTGGGTTTTGTGAGTGTTGAGTGAGAAGTTGGAGGGAGTGGGTGGGTTTTGTGAGTGTTGAGTGAGAAGTTGGAGGGAGAGGGTGAGTTTTGTCAGTGTTGAGTTGAGTGAGGATGAGTTTGGCATTATAGAGAGCAGAGTTATAACAGGAGAGGAGACATTTATAGGTTGTAAAATCAGCATGTGTGAGATTTCCTCCAGAGACGTTCAAAGGAGTGAGTGCAAGTGAGAGGAAGTGAGTGTATGAATGTAGCCATGGCTGCCGCCGGTTAAAGGGTGTGCCGGAGCAGAGAGGGGGCATATAGATCTAGGGAGGAGGAGAGGAGGGCTCAGAGAGAGAAGAGAGCAGAGAAAGCAGAGAGGCAATGAAGTATGAATGCTGCAGTAATGGCAAAATGAGATTGTAAGCTCTTGAGACACTCGTCGTTGCTCTGCTTTGCGCAGTGCTGCACACACTAACCCCGTACCAAACAAAGCAAAGGCGCAGCTCACGTGATTAGATTCCCCTGGGTTCTGCAGCCTAAGGATTAAAATTCCCTGCTGCATTTATCACCATCATAAACTTGTAACTCATTTACCTCCCCAGCCCTTCGGTGGCGCTGCGCCCTCCTGCTTAACCTGTTCAGTGCCAGAGCTCGGCAATAGCCTTTCAGGTAACCCCCTCACTGCCAGAGTTTGCGGCAACATGTTGCAAAGCATCAGTTGTGCCCCAAAGAAACAGATTCACTTACACTTTATCCCCCCTCTGGCTGAGATGAACAACTCCGGTTCTCAAGGGCCACCAACAGGTCAGGTTTTAAGGATATCCCTGCTTCAGGTCAGGTGGCTCAATGAGGGACTGATAGAGCCACCTGAAGCAGGGATATTCTGAAAACCTGACCTGTTGGGGACCCTTGAGGACTGGAGTTGCCCACCCCTGGGTTAAACTCCACTACTACCTCTGATTGTCAGCTTCAGCGCAGCCTGCCAGCTCGGAGCCACACGTTCATGCAGCAATGGCGGTTCCCACATGCTTTGCATCACTGATATCTTACTACATTTCAACGGCTTTGAGATACTTCAAGGATCTCTGTAAGGTGACGGGGGGAAGATGGATTATCCTTATTAAAATAAGAACCGGCCAGGAATCGGGTTTTATATTGATACTGTTAAACTGTCACTTAGTTCAAAAATAGTCTTTCGTTCTCACAAACTTCATAGGCACATTTTGGGAGGGGGGGGGGCGGTTAAATTCTTTCTTCGTAAAATCTTTCAGAGGTAAGACAAGCAGAAGAAAATATCGGGTCTCGTGTCACATGTATCAGCGCGTGTATATCAACGAGTATATAGATCAGCGCGTGTATATCAGCGCGTGTATATCAGCGCGTATATAGATCAGCGCGTATATAGATCAGCGCGAATATAGATCAGCGCGTATATAGATCAGCGCGTATATAGATCAGCGCGTGTATATCAGCGTGTATATAGATCAGCGCATATATAGATCAGCGCGTATATAGATCAGCGCGTATATAGATCAGCGTGTATATATCAGCGCGTATATAGATCAGCGCGTATATAGATCAGCGCGTATATAGATCAGCGCGTATATAGATCAGCGCGTATATAGATCAGCGCGTATATAGATCAGCGCGTGTATATCAGCGCGTATATAGATCAGCGCGTATATATATCAGCGCGTATATAGATCAGCGCGTATATAGATCAGCGCATATATATCAGCGCGTATATAGATCAGTGCGTATATAGATCAGCGCGTATATAGATCAGCGCGTATATAGATCAGCGCGTGTATATCAGCGCGTATATAGATCAGCGCGTGTATATCAGCGCGTATATATCAGCGCGTATATAGATCAGCGCGTGTATAGATCAGCGTGTGTATATCAGCGCGTGTATATCAGCGCGTATATAGATCAGCGCATATATAGATCAGCGCGTATATATATCAGCGCGTATATATCAGCGCGTATATATCAGCGCGTATATATCAGCGCGTATATATCAGCGCGTATATATCAGCGCGTATATAGATCAGCGCGTGTATATCAGCGCGTGTATAGATCAGCGCGTATATAGATCAGCGCGTATATAGATCAGCGCGTGTATATCAGCGCGTATATAGATCAGCGTGTATATATATCAGCGCGTGTATATCAGCGCGTGTATATCAGCGCGTATATAGATCAGCGCGTGTATAGATCAGCGCGTATATAGATCAGCGCGTATATAGATCAGCGCGTGTATATCAGCGCGTGTATATCAGCGCGTATATATCAGCGCGTATATAGATCAGCGCGTATATAGATCAGCGCGTGTATATCAGCGCGTATATAGATCAGCGCGTATATAGATCAGCGTGTATATAGATCAGCGCGTGTATATCAGCGCGTGTATATCAGCGCGTGTATATCAGCGCGTGTATATCAGCGCGTATATATCAGCGCGTATATATCAGCGCGTATATATATCAGCGCGTATATATCAGCGCGTATATATCAGCGCGTATATAGATCAGCGCGTATATATATCAGCGCGTATATATCAGCGCGTATATATCAGCGCGTATATATATCAGCGCGTATATATCAGCGCGTATATATCAGCGCGTATATATATCAGCGCGTATATATCAGCGCGTGTATAGATCAGCGCGTATATATCAGCGCGTATATATCAGCGCGTATATAGATCAGCGCGTATATATCAGCACGTATATAGATCAGCGCGTATATATCAGCGCGTATATAGATCAGCGCGTATATATCAGCGCGTATATAGATCAGCGCGTATATATCAGCGCGTATATATCAGCGCGTATATATCAGCGCGTATATAGATCAGCGCGTATATAGATCAGCGCGTATATATCAGCGCGTGTATATCAGCGTGTATATAGATCAGCGCGTATATAGATCAGCGCGTATATATCAGCGCGTGTATATAGATCAGCGCGTATATATATCAGCGCGTATATAGATCAGCGCGTATATAGATCAGCGCGTATATAGATCAGCGCGTATATATCAGCGCGTATATAGATCAGCGCGTGTATATCAGCGCGTGTATATCAGCGCGTATATAGATCAGCGCGTATATAGATCAGCGCGTATATATATCAGCGCGTATATATCAGCGCGTATATATCAGCGCGTATATAGATCAGCGCGTGTAAAGGTAAACATGAGAATGAGATATGGGTTAAAATAACAGCAGAAAAAATCCATAACTTAGAACAAAAAAGGGACTTAACTCTACGCAAAACTATTCCTGGGAGGCAAGAAAAAGCCGGGTGGGATACCCCCGGGGGCTCAACTCCGGTCCTAACGGGCCACCAACAGGTCGGGTTTTCAGGATGTCCCTGCTTCAGCACAGGTGGCTCAATCAGTCCCTGCATCAGCACAGGTGACTGAGCCACCTGTGCTGAAGCTGGGATATCCTGAAAACCTGACCTGTTAGGGGGGGGGGGGGGTGCGAGGACTGGAGTTGAACACCCCTGTGATACACCATACAGGCTCACATCGTGTACATGCCCAATTCTGGGTCGCTCCTGGCCCTGTGGTTACACCCCAGGGACTTAGGTACTAAATAGCGCAACCATATCCCGCCTGGGGTTAGCGTTGGCTGCCACGTGATCTCACGTTTCTTTAGGGAATCATACTGTATATAGTGTGCGGCAGCCTCTCTCCGTATTGTAAGTGTCCCATACTCTGGTTGTAAAGGCCTCCAAACGGGGTGTATTAGTCTGCGCCCAGAATTAGGGCGATAGACCCTCTTGCTGCGTTACGTAGATATAATATCAAGGACGTAAGCTTATAGTTAGGAATATTATCCCTAATAAGTAGGCCAGGCCAAGGGTCCGGGTGACGTTTACAGCTGCCATTGTTTGTATGGCATCTAAACCTCAACTCTAAAAGTGTTTTATTTTGGGACTGTCCCATCAGATATAGTTACATAGTTACATAGTTACATAGTTACATAGTTACATAGTAGATGAGGTTGAAAAAAGACGTACGTCCATCAAGTTCAACGTATGCTAAATTTAGACAACAGATACTTTATCCTATATCTATACTTAGTTATTGGTCCAGAGGAAGGCAAACAAAACCCCAGTGACATATCATCCAATGATATCTCATAAGGGGAAAATAAATTCCTTCCTCACTCCAATAATTGGCAATCAGATTCATCCCTGGGTCAGCACCCTTCCCATGTTTAGTTATCTGGTATATCCCTGTATACCTTTCCTTTCTAAAAAAAAAAAATCCATCCTTTTTTTTTGAAGATATTTATCACAGTCTCCATGGGTTATGAATCCCACATTTTAACTGCCCTTACTGTAAAGAACCCTTTCCTTTGTTGCTGGTGAAATCTCCTTTCCTCCAACCTTAAGGGATGACCCTGTGTCCTTTGTACTGCCCGTGGGATGAATAGTTCTTTTGAAAGCTCCTTGTATTGTCCCCGAATATATTTGTATAGTTATCATATCCCCTCTTAGACGCCTCTTTTCTAATGTAAATAAATCTAATTTAGCTAGCCTCTCCTCATAAGTTAGAATGTCCATCCCCTTTATTAATTTGGTGGCTCTTCTCTGCACTCTCTCTAGTTCCATAATGTCTTTTCTTAGGATTGGTGCCCAAAATTGTACTCCATATTCAAGGTGTGGTCTTACTAATGCTTTGTAAAGGGGCATAATTATGTTTACTTCCCTTCCATCCATTGCCCGTTTCATGCAAGATAAGATCTTGTTTGCCTTTGCAGCTACTGCATGACATTGGGCCCTATTGCTAAGCCTGCTGTCTACAAGCACTCCTAAATCCTTCTCCATCAAGGATTCCCCAATTTATCCCCATTTACTGTAATGTGTAAGCCCCCTTTTTATTCTTGCATCCCAAATGCATAACCTTACATTTATCTGTATTAAACCTCACCTGCCATTTACCTGCCCACGTTTCCAGTCTCTTCGAGTCCTTCTGAAGAGAAATTACATCCTGCTCTATTACCTTACACAATTTAGTATCATCAGCAAAGATGGAGATTTTACTCTCGATCCCAACCTCAAGGTCATTAATAAACAAGTTAAAAGCAGGGGTCCCAGTACCGATCCCGGAGGTACTCCACTCACCACCTTAGCCCAACCTGAAAAAGTCCAATTTCCTTTATATTGTACACTAACCTCTTGTGTGGAACCGTATCAAAAGCCTTTGCAAAATCTAAGTGAACCACATCAACTGCATTACCCTGGTCTAAATTCCTACTTACCTCCTCAAAGAAACAAATAAGGTTAGTTTGGCATGATCTATCCTTCATAAATCCATGCTGACTATTACTAATAATTTTGTTTTCCATTAGGTATTCCTGAATATTATCCCATATTAAACCTCCAAGTAGTTTCCCTACTATTGAAGTCAGGCTTACAGGTCTGTAATTTCCCGGTTGTGATCTAGCTCCCTTTTTACATATAGACACCACATCTGCTTTACGCCAATCTTGTGGTACTGAGCCTGTGGAAATGGAGTAATTGAATATTAAATGTAATATGAACATATGTAGCCGGGTGCCCAGATATGTAGCAGGGTGCCCAGATATGTAGCAGGGTGCTCAGATATGTAGCCGAGTGCCCAGATATGTAGCCGGGTGCCCAGATATGTAGCCGGGTGCCCAGACATGTAGCCGGGTGCCCAGATATGTAGCAGGGTGCCCAGACATGTAGCCGGGTGCCCAGATATGTAGCAGGGTGCCCAGATATGTAGCAGGGTGCCCAGATATGTAGCAGGGTGCCCAGATATGTAGCCGGGTGCCCAGATATGTAGCAGGGTGCCCAGATATGTAGCAGGGTGCCCAGATATGTAGCAGGGTGCCCACATATGTAGCTGGGTGCCCAGATATATAGCTGGGTGCCCAGATATGTAGCCGGGTGCCCAGATATGTAGCAGGGTGCCCACATATGTAGTTGGGTGCCCAGATATATAGCTGGGTGCCCAGATATGTAGTAGGGTGCCCACATATGTAGTTGGGTGCCCAGATATATAGCTGGGTGCCCAGATATGTAGCAGGGTGCCCACATATGTAGTTGGGTGCCCAGATATATAGCTGGGTGCCCAGATATGTAGCAGGGTGCCCACATATGTAGTTGGGTGCCCAGATATATAGCTGGGTGCCCAGATATGTAGCAGGGTGCCCACATATGTAGTTGGGTGCCCAGATATATAGCTGGGTGCCCAGATATGTAGCAGGGTGCCCACATATGTAGTAGGGTGCCCAGATATGTAGCAGGGTGCACAGATATGTAGCCGGGTGCCCAGATATGTAGCCGGGTGCCCAGATATGTAGCCAGGTGCCCAGATATGTAGCAGGGCACCCAGATATGTAGCAGGGTATCCAGATATGTAGCTGGGTGCCCACATATGTAGTTGGGTGCTCAGATATATAGCTGGGTGCCCAGATATGTAGCAGGGTGCCCAGATATGTAGTAGGGTGCCTAGATATGTAGCAGGGTGCCCACATATGTAGTAGGGTGCCCACATATGTAGCAGGGCGCCCAGATATGTAGCAGGGTGCCCACATATGTAGTAGGGTGCCCAGATATGTAGCAGGGTGCCCACATATGTAGTAGGGTGCCCACATATGTAGCCGGGCGCCCAGATATGTAGCAGGGCGCCCACATATGTAGCAGGGTGCCTAGATATGTAGTAGGGTGCCCAGATATGTAGCCGGGCGCCCAGATATGTAGCAGGGCACCCACATATGTAGTAAGGTGCCCAGATATGTAGTAGGGTGCACAGATATGTAGTAGGGTGCCCAGATATGTAGTAGGGCGCCCAGATATGTAGCAGGGTGCCCACATATGTAGCAGGGTGCCCACATATGTAGTAGGGTGCCCACATATGTAGTAGGGTGCCCAGATATGTAGCAGGGTGCCCACATATGTAGCAGGGCACCCATATATGTAGCAGGGTGCCCACATATGTAGTAGGGCACCCAGATATGTAGTAGGGTGCCCAGATATGTAGTAGGGCGCCCAGATATGTAGCAGGGTGCCCACATATGTAGCAGGGTGCCCACATATGTAGTAGGGTGCCCACATATGTAGTAGGGTGCCCAGATATGTAGCAGGGTGCCCACATATGTAGCAGGGTGCCCACATATGTAGTAGGGTGCCCACATATGTAGTAGGGTGCCCAGATATGTAGCAGGGTGCCCACATATGTAGCAGGGCACCCAGATATGTAGCAGGGTGCCCACATATGTAGTAGGGTGCCCAGATATGTAGCCGGGTGCCCAGATATGTAGTAGGGTGCCCACATATGTAGTAGGGTGCCCAGATATGTAGCTGGGCGCCCAGATATGTAGCAGGGTGCCCACATATGTAGTAGGGTGCCCAGATATGTAGCCGGGTGCCCAGATATGTAGTAGGGTGCCTTTGCCACCACATTAATCTGTCAGAGTGTTTGGAAAGATCCCTTTAGCCTTGCTGGGGTATCCTAACATCTAAAGTGCCCCTTGTATACACTCTCCAAGGATCTTATCGCGACCCAGGAAGACCGCGTCCCTCCCACATCTTGTCACGTTCCTCTGCAACAATTCCGGAGTTTAATTCTTTCTCCCATGCCCACATATAAGTGGCAGCTACAGTACCTATATAAATATCTATACTGTGTCCTAACCCAAACCCTGGGACCTGGACACAGACTCACGCTGGGCAGGTTCTCTCACAAGGAGTGACTTCTGCTTATGTTTGTGAATAATAATAATAATATAATAATAATATAATAATAATATAATAATAATAATAATATAATAATAATATAATAATAATATAATAATAATAATATAATAATATAATAATAATAATAATAATAATTATTATAATAATAATATAATAATAATAATATAATAATAATAATGGCGATGAGTTGCTTACACAGCCCCCGTTCTCCTCTACCCTTTCCTGCCCAGCGACTAAAGCGCTATATCTCATATCCACAAACATTAACTCTGCAAAGCGAATCATATTAGCTCAGGTCCACTTTCCAAACGCCCAGCACCGCCGCAGGGAGGGACTCCGGGCCCCCGCATCAAGTACAGGGGGAAACTGCTGGAAAATATGTGGTGTGGGGCTTTTTAAATATGGCCACCACTGACTTTCTCTCACAGCCCAAATCATTGTTCTTTGGGGCAACAGAGCTTTAAATCTTTCAGTGCTCTGCATGGTGTGACCGTCCCATCCAGCAACTAAGGGGTTACTTGTATTAATCTGAATCCCCGTTACAAATATGACTGCCCCCCCCCTGCGCTGAGCCTTCAGTTATGCCGAGTATGTGCATGTCTGACCGTAGCCAGGACACTAATACCCCCTGCTCACCGACACCCCGCAGCCAGGACACTAATACCCCCTGCTCACCGACACCCCGCAGCCAGGACACTAATACCCCCTGCTCACCGACACCCCGCAGGGTGAGTCCGCCGCTCTGCTGTTGCTCTGGCTGACAAAGAGTTAATGGTGGAATACTCTGCTGCTCTGTAGCACGGTGTGATGCTCTGCTGCTCTCTGGCTGATAAACAGTTAATGGTGGAATGCTCTGCTGCTCTGTAGCACGGTGTGATGCTCTGCTGCTCTCTGGCTGATAAAGAGTTAATGGTGGAATGCTCTGCTGCTCTGTAGCACGGTGTGATGCTCTGCTGCTCTCTGGCTGATAAAGAGTTAATGGTGGAATGCTCTGCTGCTCTGTAGCACGGTGTGAGGCTCTGCTGCTCTCTGGCTGATAAAGAGTTAATGGTGGAATGCTCTGCTGCTCTGTAGCACGGTGTGATGCTCTGCTGCTCTCTGGCTGATAAAGTTAATGGCGGAATGCTCTGCTGCTCTGTAGCACGGTGTGATGCTCTGCTGCTCTCTGGCTGATAAAGAGTTAATGGTGGAATGCTCTGCTGCTCTGTAGCACGGTGTGATGCTCTGCTGCTCTCTGGCTGATAAAGTTAATGGCGGAATGCTCTGCTGCTCTCTGGTCAGATCAGGCTGATACCCATGCCATCTTTAGAGTGGTAAATAGTTGGTGCAATGCTCTGCTAGTCGAACTGGCTGCTTAAAATGTAGAAACAGAATGTGATGGTAGATAAGTCCCCAGTTGCCCCCCCCCAGTTGCCCCTCCCCCTGTGGCTGCCCCCCCGTGGCTGCCCCCCCCGTGGCTGCCCCCCCAGTGACTGCCCCCCCCTGGCTGCCCATTCTCCTTTCTGATCTTTGGCTCTTTCATGTGAAGGTATTTCACCTCAGGTTTGCCCCGAGCGTGTGTGATTTCCCCGACTGTATCAGCCCCTACCACCTCCGCTGGGATACCGTGCCCCAAATCCACCACCCCTTCTGTGGCGAAAGTACTTCCTCGCGCGTCTCCTTAAAGAGATCAGTTCTGAAATGTTCAGTCAGTATAGGGTTAATGGTGTGATGATCTGCGAGTCCCTGATGTTAGGAGAGACTTAGTGGGGCGATGCTCTGCTCATCCCTCTCCAGCTCCTCTTTAAATGGTAACGAGCACTTCTGGCTGCTGCAGCGACGGCCGGAGTCTGCTGTCCCTGAGATGAATAATTCAGCCCTGGCCAGGGCTGCCTCTCCGGGGCTTTGTACACGAGTAGCAAACTCCAGTCCTCAAGACCCCCCAACAGGTCAGGTTTTCAGGATATCCCTGCTTCAGCACAGGTGGCTCAATCAGTGGCTCAGTCGCAGACTGAGCCACTGATAGAGCCACCTGTGCTGAAGCAGAGCCTGATTGAGCCACCTGTGCTGAAGCAGGGATATCCTGAAAACCTGACCTGTTGGTGGCCCTTGAGGACTGGAGTTGAGCCTCCCCTGACACACACAGTCAGGGTTAATGTTCGTACCCCTCACACCCCGTTCACGCCCCGTTGGGTTACCTGAAGCTGGCACCCGAGAGAAACATGCAACGCACGGCAAAGCAATCTCGGCCGGCATATAAAGGGTTAAGCGCGGGGCGTTCGCACGACATGGCGGTGCCGGCGACAGAAACCGGCTGTGTGACCCTGAGAGTGATTCCGGCGCCAGCGCTGCATTGTAAACGGACTCGCTTCACACGCAGCTTCATCATAACAGGGTGTCAGCGCCTGCAGGGGCGGGCTGAAGCAGGGGACAGTCGCAAGATAGCTGTGTGCAATACTCAGGGACATCCCTCAATATTAAAAACAATGTATCACGAGCCGTCGCTAAAAGCCGTATAATAAATCCAAGCAGCCCATGTTTACTAAGCCCTGCTATTCCAGGGACCCGGCACCCAGGGGACGTCTGTCCCCGTGAGGACACCTGTCTGTCCCCTCTGTCCCAGTCCTTCGTCTTCCTGTCTCGGTTCCCTGTGCTGTCTCTTATCTCCGGTGTCGCTGTCACACTCCCTGCACGCCGTGTCTCGCTGGGACTGCCCCGCTGTCTAACGCTACCTTCCGGGGAGAGCCGGGAGGTTCTGGAAGCCCGGAGCTCGCACGCTGTTCTGGGCTGGGGGTTCTGAATCAGTGGGATTTCACCCGTTGTGAGCCAACTCAAAAGCTGTTACAATCCCTTTTAAGGCCACCAGAGAGGAATGGGTTAAACTGAGCTGGCTAGGGCTAGGCTGGCAGCGGAGTGACACTTACCTGCAGCTGTTGAGACCCCCAGGAACCTACAGATGCCCTCGAGCACCGCCCAGCCAGCCTGGCACTGCATGGCAATCATTGGGTCCTGGGAAAAGCCATGAACCTTAGTGCCCCACGCACTGCAGACCTGGACTCAGGAGGGCGGCGTGCCTCGGGGTGCTTACAAAACAGGATCCACAGAGGGGATAGGACTTGAGCAGCAGGTTCTGCCCGCACACACGCAGGTTCTGTCCGCACACACACACAGGTTCTGTCCACACACACACAGGTTCTGTCTGCACACGCAGGTTCTGTCCGCACACACAGGTTCTGTCCGCACACACACACAGGTTCTGTCCGCACACGCAGGTTCTGTCCGCAGACACACAGGTTCTGTCCGCACACGCAGGTTCTGTCCGCACACACAGGTTCTGTCCGCACACACACACAGGTTCTGTCCGCACACGCAGGTTCTGTCCGCAGACACACAGGTTCTGTCCGCACACACACAGGTTCTGTCCGCACACACACAGGTTCTGTCCGCACACACACACAGGTTCTGTCCGCACACACACACAGGTTCTGTCCGCACACACACACAGGTTCTGACCACACACACAGGTTCTGTCCGCACACACACACAGGTTCTGTCCGCACACACACACAGGTTCTGTCCGCACACACAGGTTCTGTCCGCACACACACACAGGTTCTTCCCGCACACACAGGTTCTGTCCGCACACACACACAGGTTCTGCCCACACACACAGGTTCTGTCCGCACACACACAGGTTCTGTCCGCACACACAGGTTCTGTCCGCACACACACACAGGTTCTGTCCGCACACACACAGGCTCTGTCCGCACACACACAGGTTCTGTCCGCACACACAGGTTCTGTACGCACACACACACAGGTTCTGTCCGCACACACACACAGGTTCTGTCCGCACACACACACAGGTTCTGTCCGCACACACACACAGGTTCTGTCCGCACACACACACACAGGTTCTGTCCGCACACACACACAGGTTCTGTCCGCACACACACAGGTTCTGTCCGCACACACACACACACAGGTTCTGTCCGCACACACACACAGGTTCTGTCCGCACACACCCAGCTCCTGCTGCTCCTCTCACCTCCCGGACTCCAGCCCCTGTCTGCACTGGGGACATTGTTCTGTTTAATTATTACCTGTGCGGAGCGGCAGGGAGGGGCACCGTGTGACTGGGAACCTGATTAAGGCACATAAACCCCTTACTGCCGCGAGGCTTAAATCCCTCTCCGCCGGACCGATTCATTATTCCTGGTATTTGTATTTGTGCCGGGGGATTTGTCTTTTATTTAACCCCTTTCGCTGCAAAACACAGCGCGGTGTCCCCTGGGCAGTGAGAGGGTAACACGTCTGTGTGTGCCCTTTATTTCTGTGTCCCCTGGGGAGTGACAGGGCAACACGGATGTGTGTGCCCTTTATTTCTGTGTCCCCTGGGCAGTGAGAGGGCAACACGACTGTGTGTGCCCTTTATTTCTGTGCCCCCTGGGCAGTGAGAGGGCAACACGTCTGTGTGTGCCCTTTATTTCTGTGCCCCCATGGGCAGTGAGAGGGCAACACGTCTGTGTGTGCCCTTTATTTCTGTGCCCCCTGGGGAGTGACAGGGCAACACGGATGTGTGTGCCCTTTATTTCTGTGCCCCCTGGGCAGTGAGAGGGCAACACGACTGTGTGTGCCCTTTATTTCTGTGCCCCCTGGGCAGTGAGAGGGCAACACGTCTGTGTGTGCCCTTTATTTCTGTGCCCCCATGGGCAGTGAGAGGGCAACACGTCTGTGTGTGCCCTTTATTTCTGTGCCCCCTGGGCAGTGAGAGGGCAACACGTCTGTGTGTGCCCTTTATTTCTGTGCCCCCTGGGCAGTGAGAGGGCAACACGTCTGTGTGTGCCCTTTATTTCTGTGCCCCCTGGGCAGTGAGAGGGCAACACGTCTGTGTGTGCCCTTTATTTCTGTGCCCCCTGGGCAGTGAGAGGGCAACACGTCTGTGTGTGCCCTTTATTTCTGTGTGCCTTGTGTAAGGAAAATGAGATTGTAAGGTCACCATATAATGCCACCCTACCCTACCTGAACCCCCTACTGTCCCTGAACCCCCTGCTGTCCCTGAACCCCCTCCCTGATCCCTCATACCCTCCCTGAACCCCCTACCCTACCTGAACCCCCTACTGTCCCTGAACCCCTACTGTCCCTGAACCCCTACTGTCCCTGAACCCCCTGCTGTCCCTGAACACCCTACCCTACCTGAACCCCCTGCTGTCCCTGAACACCCTACCATACCTGAACCCCCTGCTGTCCCTGAACACCCTACCCTACCGTATCCCTCATACCCTCCCTGAACTGCCCCCCTTCCTGAACCCCCGATAACATCTCACATATCCTGTGCCCCCGAGGTGGCATAGTGTTATTGGAGTGTGTGAGCACGGTCCTTCAGACCTCGAGCAACTCACTTATCTTCTTGCACTTTGGGCACTATATATATATATGTGTAGCCCCCTTTCCCTATGCCTGAGGGACCTACGCGTGCTGCTGTACCTGTCTGCCCACAGGAGGCCTGATCCTCCGCCGCTGGGAGCCTGGGGGAGCTGTTTCTCCTTGCGCGCAGCGCCTCCGCCTCTGAGGGATCCCAGCGTTGGTGGGATAACCGCTCACAGGAACCGATATACAGTAATAAATAATACACCCCACAATGTATATACCTAAGCTTTACTGTATACACTACTAACACATACACACATACAATAACTGCAATAAGTGTACCCACAGTGTTCACCCAGTGACACAACATGTGGTGGTTCCCCCAAAGTACTGAGGGTACGTGGCACCAATACCCCTGTGTCCTGTCCCAGCAATTCACACCCAAGTGTGAGGTGGCGCTACCCCCTGTGGGTGTAGGTGCATGGTGGGCACCTGCCTGGGTTCTCCAGTACCAGGTGCTGCTTGGCGTAGTGAGTTGGAGCGGGTCCCATGCAGTGAGGTCTCCAACACAAATCCCCTCTCTCCTAAGTGTCCTGATCCGCCCCGTGGGGTGAGGTCTCCCCTGAATGTTCTGGAGTACTGCGGCCTGATTCCCGATTACCCCTGTGTGCGTGTTCCCATGTGTGTGTGTGTGTGTGTTCCCATGTGTGTGTTCCTGTGTGTGTTCCTGTGTGTGTGTGTGTGTTCCCATGTGTGTGTGTGTGTTCCCATGTGTGTGTTCCCATGTGTGTGTGTGTGTGTGTGTTCCTGTGTGTGTGTTCCCATGTGTCTGTGTGTGTGTTCCTGTGTGTGTGTTCCCATGTGTCTGTGTGTGTGTTCCTGTGTGTGTGTTCCCGTGTGTGCGTTCCCATGTGTGTGTTCCCATGTATGTGTGTGTGTGTTCCTGTGTGTGTGTTCCCATGTGTCTGTGTTCCCATGTGTGTGTGTTCCTGTGTGTGTGTTCCTGTGTGTGTGTTCCCATGTGTCTGTGTGTGTGTTCCCATGTGTGTGTTCCCATGTGTGTGTGTGTGTGTGTTCCCATGTGTGTGTGTGTGTGTGTTCCCATGTGTGTGTTCCCATGTGTGTGTGTTCCCATGTGTGTGTGTGTGTTCCCATGTGTCTGTGTGTGTGTTCCTGTGTGTGTGTTCCCATGTGTGTGTGTTCCTGTGTGTGTGTTCCTGTGTGTGTGTTCCCATGTGTCTGTGTGTGTTCCCATGTGTGTGTTCCCATGTGTGTGTGTGTGTTCCCATGTGTGTGTGTGTGTGTTCCCATGCGTGTGTTCCCATGTGTGTGTGTTCCTGTGTGTGTTCCCATGTGTCTGTGTGTGTGTTCCTGTGTGTGTGTTCCCATGTGTGTGTGTTCCTGTGTGTGTGTTCCTGTGTGTGTGTTACCATGTGTCTGTGTGTGTGTTCCCATGTGTGTGTTCCCATGTGTGTGTGTGTGTTCCCATGTGTGTTCCCATGTGTGTGTGTTCCCATGTGTGTGTGTTCCTGTGTGTGTTCCCATGTGTCTGTGTGTGTTCCTGTGTGTGTGTTCCCGTGTGTGTGTGTGCGTTCCTGTGTGTGTTCCTGTGTGTGTGTGCATTCCTGTGTGTGTGTTCCCGTGTGTGTGTTCCCGTGTGTGTGTTCCTGTGTGTGTGTGCATTCCTGTGTGTGTGTTCCTGTGTGTGTGTGCGTTCCTGTGTGTGTGTTCCTGTGTGTGTGTTCCCGTGTGTGTGTTCCTGTGTGTGTGCGTTCCTGTGTGTGTGTTCCTGTGTGTGCGTTCCTGTGTGTGCGTTCCCGTGTGTGCGTTCCCGTGTGTGTGTTCCCGTGTGTGTGTTCCTGTGTGTGTGTTCCCATGTGTCTGTGTGTGTTCCCATGTGTGTGTTCCCATGTGTGTGTGTGTGTTCCCATGTGTGTGTGTGTGTGTGTGTTCCCATGCGTGTGTTCCCATGTGTGTGTGTTCCTGTGTGTGTGTTCCCATGTGTCTGTGTGTGTGTTCCTGTGTGTGTGTTCCCATGTGTGTGTGTTCCTGTGTGTGTGTTCCTGTGTGTGTGTTACCATGTGTCTGTGTGTGTGTTCCCATGTGTGTGTTCCCATGTGTGTGTGTGTGTGTGTTCCCATGTGTGTTCCCATGTGTGTGTTCCCATGTGTGTGTGTTCCCATGTGTGTGTGTGTTCCCATGTGTCTGTGTGTGTGTTCCTGTGTGTGTGTTCCTGTGTGTGTGTGTGTGTTCCTGTGTGTGTGTGCGTTCCTGTGTGTGTGTTCCTGTGTGTGTGTTCCCGTGTGTGTGTTCCTGTGTGTGTGCATTCCTGTGTGTGTGTTCCTGTGTGTGTGTGCGTTCCTGTGTGTGTGTTCCTGTGTGTGTGTTCCTGTGTGTGTGTGCGTTCCTGTGTGTGCGTTCCTGTGTGTGCGTTCCCGTGTGTGCGTTCCCGTGTGTGTGTTCCCGTGTGTGCGTTCCCGTGTGTGTGTTCCCGTGTGTGTGTTCCCGTGTGTGTGTTCCCATGTGTGTGCGTTGCTGTGTGTGTGTTCCTGTGTGTGTTCCCGTGTGTGTGTTCCTGTGTGTGTGTGCGTTCCCGTGTGTGTGTTCCCATGTGTGTGTGTGTGTGTTCCCATGTGTGTGTTCCCATGTGTGTGTGTGTGTTCCCATGTGTGTGTGTGTGTTCCTGTGTGTGTGTGTGCGTTCCTGTGTGTGTGTTCCTGTGTGTGTGTGCGTTCCTGTGTGTGTGTTCCCGTGTGTGTGTTCCTGTGTGTGTGTTCCTGTGTGTGTGTGCGTTCCTGTGTGTGTTCCCGTGTGTGTGTTCCTGTGTGTGTGTGCGCGTTCCCGTGTGTGCGTTCCCGTGTGTGCGTTCCCGTGTGTGCGTTCCCGTGTGTGCGTTCCTGTGTGTGTGTGTTCCTGTGTGTGTTCCCGTGTATGTGTTCCCGTGTGTGTGTGCGTTCCGTGTGTGCGTTCCCATGTGTGCGTTCCTGTGTGTGTGTTCCCGTGTGTGTGCGTTTCCGTGTGTGCGTTCCCGTGTGTGTGGTCGTTCCCGTTTGTGTGTTCCCGTGT
Source organism: Ascaphus truei (assembly GCF_040206685.1). Lineage (NCBI taxonomy): Eukaryota > Metazoa > Chordata > Amphibia > Anura > Ascaphidae > Ascaphus > Ascaphus truei. The sequence continues at coordinate 1,422,055 of NC_134490.1, read as the reverse complement.
GTGTGTGCGTTCCCGTGTGTGTGTTCCCGTGTGTGTTCCTGTGTGTGTGTTCCCGTGTGTGTGCTCCTGTGTGTGTGTGCGTTCCCGTGTGTGTGTGCGTTCCCGTGTGTGCGTTCCCGTGTGTGCGTTCTCGTGTGTGCGTTCCCGTGTGTGTGTTCCCGTGTGTGTGTGCGTTCCTGTGTGTGTGTTCCCGTGTGTGTGTTCCTGTGTGTGTGTGTGCGTTCCTGTGTGTGTTCCCGTGTGTGTGTGTGTGTTCCTGTGTGTGTGTGTTCCCGTGTGTGTGTGCGTTCCTGTGTGTGCGTTTCTGTGTGTGTGTTCCTGTGTGTGTGTGTGCGTTCCCGTGTGTGTTCCCGTGTGTGTGTGTGTTCCTGTGTGTGTGTTCCTCTTTGTGCTCCCCTGGTAAGTATAAGTTGTAATGAGGACTCCAAACCAGTCCCTCACCCAGGGCCAAATATAACCGTAGCCTGATTCTGTACATCTAAGCCTGAGACCCACCAGTACAGAACCACCTGCGTCTTCCTTTTGGACTCATCACTTTGAGCTTGGTCCGGCTGGTGATTCTGTACTGTACATTGTGACTGTGAAACCCACAATCCCAGCCAGGCTCCTGCGCTTATACAATGGCCTATCCTCCTCTGTATGTCACGACAGCGAGCCGTGATGGAGAAAAGAGACCGCTGTGCTGGGAACGTCTCCTGGGGGACGCGCTGCGTCTGCGCCGGCAGATAAGAGACGTGGGATGTTTCACACGCCCGGTATCATAACGAGGAGCCGGTTATTGGTGCGGTAAAGAGCCCGTCCGCGCGCCACTTTAACAATAAATCTTTTTGGGGTTTTAATACATGTCGCATTTGATTATCTTTATTTAAAGCTCATTTTCCACGCTGCTGATCGATTTATTCTCCTGCTTCCCAGGGTTCACTAAATGGCCGCCTTTTAGTTTCAATCAATCCTTCAGTCAGTGTAGCTCAGCAGCTACAATGTATTCTTACGTTAGTAACATTGGCAACAAGTTATCCCAAACAGGAAAGTGTTGCAAAGCTCTTGCACTGCTGGGGAGATGGGCTAACCCTGCTATAGAAATCAATGGATGCTCCGTATATGAAAACTCATTAAAATGGCATTAAGAGTTGAATAATATATTTTTAAATGCAGTATTATCTAGTATTAGCACTGGATACACAGAGGATATTGCTTGAATTGCCACTTTAAATGCAATGTATGTGATATCTAGTAATATATACATGTATATCTAATTATTTGTATTATTATTATTATTATTATTATAATTTAGCAGCAGGCGGGAGCAGCTCCCCCCCCCCCCCCACGCCCAGCGTATCCTATAAATCGTGCTTCAGCGCAGGAATGCAGGCCGCGGTCAGGACTCTGCTTTGTGTTTCTCTTCTCCCCTTTGTTCCATCTCAATGTAAATACACGGACAGTACAAGACATCTCTTATTTGGGGGGGGGGGTAGGGGGTCACCCTCGTGTAGAAACAGCTCGCCCGTATTTCACACACCCAGGGGCCCCGTCACAGGGGTGCAGGAGCTCTCCCAGCAGGTATGGGGGTTTATCACTTTAACTTGATTCTAGGGGTTTCTTTTAACCTTTGCACTGCTGGAGAGGCAGGCTCGAAGTTATTCTCTCGGCGCCCGCAGCGCCGGGCGTGCGATACCGGTTTCAGAACTGATCTGGGTCCTTATCTCGTTTCCTTATCAGCAGAAAACAGGCCGGCAATGTCACACGTGCAACAACGAAGAAATGGGACTTTCTATATCAGGGCAACTCCAGTCCTCAAGGGCCACCAACAGGGCAGGATTTCAGGATATCCCTGCTTCAGCACAGGTGGCTCAATCTTCGACTACTCCACCTGTGCTGAAGCAGGGGTATCCTGAAAACCTGACCTGTTGGTGGCCCTTGAGGACTGGAGTTTGCTGCCCCCGATCTACATTTTTACACTATTGAGAGTGTTTACTAAAGGATAAAACAGGCGCGGCTAAACCTCACAATATCATTATTAGAATATAAAGCAAGTTAAACTGCCATCTCTCAGGTCCCAGGGAGGTCTCCCACTTCACAGACCAGTATTTAGCCACAAGGCGATGGCTGGGTGCCTTATTGCATTAGTGGGATTTGCAAGCGAAATGCTGATGGTTCCTGTGCTGGGACTGATTGAGCCACCTGTGTTGAAGCAGGGACTGATTGAGCCACCTGTGCTGAAGCAGGGATTGATTGAGCCAACTGTGCTGAAGCAGGGATATTCTGAAAACCTGACCTGTTGTTTTTTTTCCGAGAAGTGGAGTTGAGCCCCCCTGCTGTAGTGTGCACTTGGGATATACACTATGCACTGACGGGGTTACGTCCCATCACGTGGTTGCACACCTGAACCCTCGCAGTTACACACTCCCATATCGGCAGGCCGGGGAAAGACAATACTCCGTGTTACTATGTTACCCGAGGCAGCGCAGGGTCCCCCAGTATTTACACAACACGCACACGCGTGCCCGCGCCGGGCTGGGAGGCGCTCATCTCACTGCCCCGTTATCAGGCGCTGACACTTTCTATTTTGTGTCAACACGAGTGTTTCTGCCCCGGCCCAGAATGGGCCCAGCGTGTTCCGGGACCGCCCCACCACATGGGCTCTCAGAACCGGCCGGATCTGCATTCCGTGGGGCGGTCCGTTCAGCGGCACCATCAGCTTCACCCCAAATGTGTCTGTTCCTGGCCAGCACCCTACCCCAGGGCACCCTACCCCAGGGCACCCTACCCCAGGGCACCCTACCCCAGGGCACCCTACCCCAGGGCACCCTACCCCAGGGCACCCTACCCCAGGGCACCCTGAATCTGCAGGGACATTAACGCTTCACTCGGACTCAGGCGCAATACACAGGGCGGCAGGCGCAATACACAGGGCGGCAGGCGCAATACACAGGGTGGCTGGCGCAATACAGAGAGGGGGGATGAAAACACCGGGAAGGGAATCCACGGCAGAAAAGCTTACAATCTAATTACGTACAGCTGAGGATTTCCCGACAAAGCATGTGACCAGCGTTAACCCGTTCACTGCCAGACGTGTTAGCAACACATAGCTGCGCATTGCAGGGCGTAATCACAAATAGTATTGTATGCCTTTATTTATATAGCGCCATTAATGTACACAGCGCTTCACAGTAATAATACACGTGGTAATCATATAAATAACAGATCATGGGAATAAGGGCTTCAGACATAAAAGTAACATTAAGGAAGAGGAGTCCCTGCCCCGAGGAGCTTACAGTCTAAATAGTGCAAATAACGACTTGTACATTGCACGGGCTGATTACACGGCTCTGCGATGTGTCCCTGAAGGCTCCGGCAGTGACGGGGTTAAACCCTTTCCCGGCCCCTTTCCCCCCGCCCGCCGCACTGCGCCCCCGTGCCCTCTCCCCGCTGTACTTTTCCCAAATGTGGCAGCAGGTCCCAGTATTTGCACGGACACGGCTGTGCAGTTAATGGGCTCCTCGGGCTGGAACGCATTAAGCTGAACACGAGCTGCACTTGTATGCCCCCCTGGGGGGACGCGGAATACATTAGCGGGGCGTTCGCATGGCATTAACCGGCTATGGGGCTGCCCCCAGCTTCCCAACCAATCAACCTGTCACCAAGCAGCGGCTACCACAGGGGGGAGCAGTGTATTCCGGAGGCGCCTCGGGGCACGCAGGGGAAGCTGAGGGGCAACAAAAACTACTTTGAAGTGGATGAAGCTAGTTCACAACCCAGCCAGCTCGCCCTGTGGGGTCACTGTATCTTCCTGTGAGTCCTGCAACACAATTAGATTGTAAGCTCTACAGGGGAGGGGCTTATTGTGCCTTCAAATTCTGTGTAAAGTGCTGTGTACACCGTCTGCACTACATTAGGAGCATTGATATTGGCGCCAATCCTCTATATCAGTGGTAGCCAACTCCTGTCCTCAATGGCAACCAACAGGTCAGGTTTTCAGGATATCCCTGCTTCAGCACAGGTGGGTCAATCAGTGGCTTAGTCGAAGACTAAGCCACTGATTGACCCACCTGTGCTGAAGCAGGGATATCTTGAAAACCTGGCCTGTTGGTGGCCCGTGAGCACTGGATTTGGCCGCCCCTCCCCTACGTCCTACTTTAGAATAATATTATTCTAGCGTCCCATAAAGCCGCGTTATAACCAAACGCGGGTCTGCGCGTTCCCACTTTCACTATTTCTGTGAAGATAAAGGAGTCTGCTTATCCGAGGCTGCCCGTGCAGGCCAGAAAACGGCACCAGATTCAATTACAGAGGAAGATGTTTCGCAACGAAAGCAATCAAGGGGTTTCTCCCCAATTCAGATATCCGCTGCAATTATTCTGTGCCGGGTTTGGCACTGGTTCTGGGAAACGCTGATACGTCGGCCCCAGGTCTCACTCCGGATCAAGCGTCAACAGCTGCAGCGTCACAAAGACGTTCTAGAGTGATCCGGTGCTGGTGAGGAGCAGAGGGACAGTCAAGCAAAGACGTTCTAGAGTGATCCGGTGCTGGTGAGGAGCAGAGGGACAGTCAAGCAAAGACGTTCTAGAGTGATCCGGTGCTGGTGAGGAGCAGAGGGACAGTCAAGCAAAGACGTCCTAGAGCAGGGGTGGCCAACTCCAGTCCACTAACAGGTCAGGTTTTTTAGAATTCCTGCTTCCTTCTGACCTTGGGTCACTTTCTCTCCCTGTGCCTCAGGCACCAAAAGATTGTAAGCTCTGCGGGGCAGGGACATTGTACCTGCAAAATTCTATGAACGTGGCTGCGTATACTGTCAGCGCTATATATGAAAAACAATGGTACGGGCGTTTCCTACGGGTGATGCAACGTCTTAGCCAGAAAGACGTTCGCCGCTGCACGGGCGGAGGGGTGTTCGCCGCGCGGACGCTGAACATGATCTCATTATAATGCGTGTTCTGTAACTCCTCCCAGTAACACGCCCCAAGTCTCAGACGCGCACACTGCGCAAGACACAGCAAAGACCTTGGATACATTGACGCAAAGAGACGCAAGATAAATATGACGCGACTTACGCACATTTCCCTCCATTTTGCTCTCTGGTAGATCTCCCCCGAAGTTTCTTGTGGGTAAAAGCGATGCCTCAGTTACCCGTTTCTGCTGAGGAGGCAGATGGAGTGTCAGCTCTTGGTACAAACACTGGTGCAGCCTCCTGTGCCTCGTGCACTTGTGCAGCAGGAAGCAGACGTTCAGGGGTACCCCCCCCCTCTCTTTCCTTGCACTGATTTCTCTCCCTGTTGGAAAGCCCCCCGGGGCAATTAGCACGGGGCACCCATTGTGTGGGCTCCTCCTGCTTGCCCCCAGGAGAGGGTCCTACCCCGGCTCAGGGCTTCGGGGGGCTATTACAGTAAGTGCTCTGCTGGCACAGATTCTGAGAGGCGCAGCACATGCCAGCAAAGGGTCATTCAGTGCAGGTCATACACCTTATTCTGCACATAGATTGCAAGCTCTTGGGGGCAGGGATTTCAGGACATGCTTTGGAAACAAGATCTGCACTTCAGTTCATTTCCTTTTGAAGCTGCAAAACATTGCGTCGAATGAAAAAGGGCCCTCTTTACTAAGTCATGCTACAATGAGACACCTTCCATGGCGGAAGACAAGTGATCGGGGGAGGGGCCCCACCATAAACACCTCCCAGCACTGCTTAGTAAACATGGCACTATGTGAGCTACCCAGGTGACTGAGCAGTGAGGGGCCTTCCGTCATTGGGAGGTGTACATGCAGTAACAGCGCTTAGTAGATGGGGCCCTTTCAGTTGTCTTCCATGGGAGGTGGCTTAACCCTTCGGGTGCCGGAGCAAATGGAGACCCTGGGACCTCTCCTCGGTCACTGCGCCCTGATACGGAGGAGGGGCCCGTCCCTGCTATATTTCCCATTGTGTCTGCAAGACGGGCACAGAAAGGGCGTCACGCAGCCGCGCAGCCACGCAGCCGCGCAGCCGCGCAGCCGTGCAGCCGCGCAGCCACGCAGCCACGCGGCCACGCGGCCACCCTGAAGAGCCAAACCCAGAGTCAAAATAAACCAGAAACTCTTTCTGTCCTCACACTTCCGCCTCTTGCCATTCTGTGCGGAAGCTGGGGCGTCCTGAATACCGGGGGGGGGGGGGGGGGGGGCTGCTCGAGGACTGGCGTTGAGCCCCCTGGGTTAGATAACTCTTTCATAGGTTGGAAGTTAAAATTGTATTAAAGCTGCCGACCCCCAATATCCTGCATGTGTGTGTTTAAAAAAAAAACAAATCAGCTCTGCACTGTGAGAAAACACGTGTAGAATTTTTTTAAAACAACTCTGAATGACGTGTTTAATGTATTATAATGTAACAAGCATATTTTCTTTCTATAGCAACCATTTACAAAGTCACATCCCCTTCCTCTTCTGAAACGGGCTCTGGCACACCCCTTTTTGAACCCTGCCCTCTCTCTAGCAGTGCACCAATTGTATCTAGTGACTGCCTGGTCACATGATCTTCCCCACAGAACTTTGCATCTTTGGTCCTCTTCTTCTGCACTGACAGCCATTTAGTGAACCCCCGAGCCGAATCTTCACCGATTGATCACAGAAGAACGGATTGATTGGCAACTTAGCGAATTACTTATCATTGTGGGGATTGTATTGATGCGCATATTAAAGGGAGAAAGAAAACCCGTCAGCTTGTGGACTGCTGCTTTAAGAACATGTCAAACTTTAAAAGAGCAGAGCGAGCTAGAAAGTGAAATATTTACAATAAATGAGATGGAAATGACACAATATACGAGAATGTGTTGCTGAATACTTTGGTCCTTTTTTCTGTAAATGTCAGGAAAAAAAACCCTGAGTGCTCAAAGTGCAAAAAATGTCACACACCCCCTCTCTGCAAAGTCTCTGCCCCCCCCCTCTCTGCAAAGTCTACTCCTCTGCTCCCCTGTCTCACAACCGACCCCCTCCCACAAACAGAGGGGGGACTGGGTTATATCTGAAAATCTGGGGGAGTTGCCGCCCCTGGAAGGGGAAGCTGTGATGGATTATAGGAGCAGGGGAACCAGACAGCCCCTGGTTTCCAGTCCCTTTCCCCCCTCAGCAGAGTGTAATTTATAGGACTGGCCAGACTCGGACTTGCACTCAGGAAACATGCCTTATACATGTCAGGGATGTAGAAATGCAGAGGAAGTGAGGCCTTCTTTATTCGGCGTTGGTACTGCGCGTGGAAGCAGGCGCAGTAGCAGCTGTAAAAATGAAGATTTAGGTCTTTGTAATGAGGACGGCTGCTACCTTTAGTCACTTGTACCTGTTTCCCCCGCACCAGCCTTTCTATTTCAGTTTGGGAGATATGTACAAGAGGCAGCTGGGTGTCAAAGGAAGGAAATTCTGCTGCTGCTGCAAAGAGACAGGATAAAACTGAACAGCAACCCTGGGAAGACAGCTAGAAGATTTAGAAAGCTCTGTACACTCTCATCTCCTCTGTACAGAGCTGTGATGTTGGGCCACTGAAAGGTTTCACAACCTACAAATTTACCAAGGAAACAAGATCCCATTCTCACTGGGGTTTTATTCTCTGACACATTGCGTGCGGTTTTCCCGCTCCTGTTTTGCTTCAGTGCTGCAGCCGGGACATTCAGGATATTCTAACATCGTATTGCAAAGCTTTACGAGGCGTGAATGTAGCGAACGGGGCGAGGATTTAGTGCAGGGCTCTGAAATGTTTCTTTTATGTTATAACGCGTTATATCGCAGTCAGAAGAGGCGGCGTTCCCGCGCCTGAGACGGCAAAACCGGCACATTTTAACAATTTGATCACAACCTCTGTGGCGCTGGGACAGGGAAAGCCAAGCCTGGTCCTGTCCCAGCCAATGTGGGTCGTGCGTCGGACTCGGCACAAACCCTGTAAATATGCAAAGGATTGCAGTCTGGAATACGCCAAAACAAAACCGTGACCCGGTCACTGTTTGGAGTGAGTCCTTGAGCTGTCCTTGCCAGAGGGAGCACAGACTTCGCAGTACGGTTAGAAGTAAAGCCAGCCACCCTCTCCAGCTTCTCTAAATCATGTCACATTGGGCCTTAGAACGTATAGAACGTATAGAACGTATAGAACGTATAGAACGTATAGAACGTATAGAACTCCGGCACTCAGACAGATAAGCGGTTCATGCGGGACGCACTATATTATTAAGTCTGCATTCTGCTATTTTCAGCGTAGTGCAGATAAATATCACCCTGCGTATTACAGACACAAACAACTCTTTATATCGTATGGATACACAGTAGCCTGATTCATGCATTGTAATTTCATTTTAAGGGGCTTGTGCATGACTCAGTCCAGCAAAACAGCACCTGATTCCGAAAATACAAAATACCTTTGTTTTCCTTTATGAACGAAGTAGAAAAAGCCGTGGGTGCAGAGTCAATGATTACTTCAGGATTAGGGGATACCTATTCTATTTGGACTAACAATTGATATTATAAGACAAGCGATGCTGACCTGAGAAAGAGAGAGAACTCTCAAACGGGTCTTATAATATCTATTGTTGGTACAAATTAAATAGTATCACCTAATACTGAAAGCAGCAATACTACTTTCCAACTGTTTGTCTTACTTGTATATGTGAAGCGTGTGGCAATGTATTATTGTATATTCTTACCTAAACTGGCAATCGTTTGGGGCTTCTGTTATAAATCGGTAATAATCCAGATTGTGTGCCTAACATAAAGGCTGCTGCAGTCAGTGTAACTCAGCAGCTACAATGTATCCTTATATTACTACGGTAACATTATTTAATGTTACAGTTTGCAGCTCAAACTCCTGGGAACATTGGCAACAAATTGTCACAAACAGGAGAGTGTTGCAAAGATCTTGCACTGCTGGGGAGGTGGGTTAAACCTGCAATATCAATTAAACGATGCTATAAAAATAATTAAAATGGCATTAAGAAAAGTTGAATAAAAACAAACAAAAAAAAAACAGTCACTATTAACAAATACTACAGAACTGATTTATTTATTCATTTATATTTATATAAAAGATTTCACGTTTGCTGCTTAAATAGCTTGTTTTCTCTCAGAAATCTTGTGCTGTCGTTTGGAACGTCACAATATGTAATAATAGTATTAATAGTAATATTAGTATTAATAGTAATATTAGTGCAATGCCGTGAATGGTACCGGTTCCCATTGCTTGCGTATAGTAACACAGGAATGCTCCTCCTGTATACAACACGGCAACAAAAGGTTGTCTTTTTCTAATGTGATGAAACGTTCCTAAATACTCAGCCCCGCACAGGACTGGCCCTGCAGGCTCGCACTCGTCAGCTTTTATAACACCAGTTAGCCAGTAAATGTTTCCTTCCTGCCGTCTTTTTATCCTTTTGTTTATGTCCATTGTACGGCTAACACAGTAACATCCTCCGTTTCAGTATCAATAAATGATTATGCAATACAACCATCAATACCGAATGTCAGGGTATTAGGGTATTAGGGTATTGTGACCCCTTTGGGTATCAGGGTATTAGGGTATTAGAGTATTGTGACCCCTTTGGGTATCAGGGTATTAGGGTATTAGAGTATTGTGACCCCTTTGGGTATCAGGGTATTAGGGTATTGTGAGTCCCTTTGTTCGGACTGTTTAGCACTTGCTTAGTTAGCTCATGTCTGGGTCCGCAGCAGGTAACCCCCCTACTCTATACCCCCCTACTCTACACCCCCCTACTGTATACCGTACTGTGGGGTGTGAGGTGCTGAGTGAGCAGGTTTCTCTTGGGGGGGCACACGCTGCCCCTCTCTCTCTGGCTCTCTGCATCTCATCTCTCACAGGCCCCCCTGCAGGCCTGCCTCCACTGACCCTAATTACCCCTCTCACCCACATGCAGGGAGGACCTGTGACCCAGAGCTGCTAGCAGCCAGTATGACCTCTAATCGGCAGCGGTCAGTGCTTGAATGCACAAATGCATGTTTAGGTTTTCGCCCCGATGCTGATGGCCTCCCAGCCTCCCAGCACCACAATCTCCCATATATATAGCAAGATAATAGAGTTGCCAGGTGTCCGGGATTGAACTGGACTGTCCAGTATTTGGACACTCTGTCCAGTAAAAAATGACAGGTGCTGTAATACTGGACATGTATGTGTCCGGTGTTTTCCTCCCTGGACATAGTGACCTGACAACCCTACAAGATAATGATATAGAAAAGGAACTGTCTCAGTAACATAATGGGGACGGAACAGAAGGACCGGGCCAGTCATGGGACAGAGAGGAGAACAATGTGACCATGTGTAACACTAAGAACCCTTCAGCGCAGAGAGCAGCGAGGCTGAGAGTGCGGCCTAACAGGAGAAGAGAGCAGCCAGGCTGAGAGTGCGGCCTAACGGGAAGAGAGCAGCCAGGCTGAGAGTGCGGCCTAACGGGAAGAGAGCAGCCAGGCTGAGAGTGCGGCCTAACGGGAAGAGAGCAGCCAGGCTGAGAGTGCGGCCTAACAGGGGAAGAGAGCAGCCAGGCTGAGAGTGCGGCCTAACGGGAAGAGAGCAGCCAGGCTGAGAGTGCGGCCTAACAGGGGAAGAGAGCAGCCAGGCTGAGGGTGCGGCCTAACGGGAAGAGAGCAGCCAGGCTGCGAGTGCGGCCTAACAGGGGAAGAGAGCAGCCAGGCTGAGGGTACGGCCTAACGGGAAGAGAGCAGCCAGGCTGAGAGTGCGGCCTAACGGGAAGAGAGCAGACAGGCTGAGAGTGCGGCCTAACAGGGGAAGAGAGCAGCCAGGCTGAGGGTGCGGCCTAACGGGAAGAGAGCAGCCAGGCTGAGAGTGTGGCCTAACAGGGGAAGAAAGCAGCCAGGATGAGGGTGTGGCCTAACGGGAAGAGAGCAGCCAGGCTGCGAGTGCGGCCTAACAGGGGAAGAGAGCAGCCAGGCTGAGAGTGCGGCCTAACAGGGGAAGAGAGCAGCCAGGCTGAGGGTGCGGCCTAACGGGAAGAGAGCAGACAGGCTGAGAGTGCGGCCTAACAGGGGAAGAGAGCAGCCAGGCTGAGGGTGTGGCCTAACGGGAAGAGAGCAGCCAGGCTGCGAGTGCGGCCTAACAGGGGAAGAGAGCAGCCAGGCTGAGAGTGCGGCCTAACAGGGGAAGAGAGCAGCCAGGCTGAGAGTGTGGCCTAACAGGGGAAGAGAGCAGCCAGGCTGAGAGTGCGGCCTAACGGGAAGAGAGCAGCCAGGCTGAGAGAGCGGCCTAACAGGGGAAGAGAGCAGCCAGGCTGAGAGTGCAGCCTAACAGGGGAAGAGAGCAGCCAGGCTGAGAGTGCGGCCTAACAGGGGAAGAGAGCAGCCAGGCTGAGGGTGTGGCCTAACGGGAAGAGAGCAGACAGGCTGAGAGTGCGTCCTAACAGGGGAAGAGAGCAGCCAGGCTGAGAGTGCGGCCTAACGGGAAGAGAGCAGCCAGGCTGCGAGTGCGGCCTAACAGGGGAAGAGAGCAGCCAGGCTGAGAGTGCGGCCTAACAGGGGAAGAGAGCAGCCAGGCTGAGAGTGCGGCCTAACGGGACGAGAGCAGCCAGGCTGAGAGTGTGGCCTAACGGGAAGAGAGCAGCCAGGCTGAGGGTGTGGCCTAACGGGAAGAGAGCAGCCAGGCTGAGAGTGGGCCTAACAGGGGAAGAGAGCAGCCAGGCTGAGGGTGCGGCCTAACGGGAAGAGAGCAGCCAGGCTGCGAGTGCGGCCTAACAGGGGAAGAGAGCAGCCAGGCTGAGAGTGCGGCCTAACAGGGGAAGAGAGCAGTCAGGCTGAGAGAGCGGCCTAACAGGGGAAGAGAGCAGCCAGGCTGAGAGTGCGGCCTAACAGGGGAAGAGAGCAGCCAGGCTGAGAGTGCGGTCTAACGGGAAGAGAGCAGCCAGGCTGAGAGTGCGGCCTAACAGGGGAAGAGAGCAGCCAGGCTGAGAGTGTGGCCTAACAGGGGAAGAGTGCAGCCAGGCTGAGAGTGCGGCCTAACGGGGGAAGAGAGCAGCCAGGCTGAGAGTGCGGCCTAACAGGGGAAGAGAGCAGCCAGGCTGAGAGTGCGGCCTAACAGGGGAAGAGAGCAGCCAGGCTGAGAGCGCGGCCTAACAGGGGAAGAGAGCAGCCAGGCTGCGAGTACGGCCTAACAGGGGAAGAGAGCAGCCAGGCTGAGGGTGCGGCCTAACGGGAAGAGAGCAGCCAGGCTGCGAGTGCGGCCTAACAGGGGAAGAGAGCAGCCAGCCTGCGAGTGCGGCCTAACAGGGGAAGAGAGCAGCCAGGCTGAGAGTGCGGCCTAATAGGGGAAAAGAGCAGCCAGGCTGAGAGTGTGGCCTAACAGGGGAAGAGAGCAGCCAGGCTGAGAGAGCGGCCTAACAGGGGAAGAGAGCAGCCAGGCTGAGAGTGCGGCCTAACAGGGGAAGAGAGCAGCCAGGCTGAGAGTGCGGCCTAACAGGGGAAGAGAGCAGCCAGGCTGAGAGTGCGGTCTAACGGGAAGAGAGCAGCCAGGCTGAGAGTGCGGCCTAACAGGGGAAGAGAGCAGCCAGGCTGAGAGTGTGGCCTAACAGGGGAAGAGAGCAGCCAGGCTGAGAGTGCGGCCTAACGGGGGACAGGAGAATTGTGTTGGGTGAGAAGGAGAAACATTACACATTTGTTTTCCTTTCTCACTTTGTACTTTTGAAATTGGACTCGATGTTATGCTGACAAACAGATAGGGTGCTGTGATAGTTCAGGGTTGCTGTGATAGTTCAGGGCTGCTGTGATAGTTCAGGGTTGCTGTGATAGTTCAGGGTTGCTGTGATAGTTCAGGGGTGCTGTGATAGTTCAGGGTTGCTGTGATAGTTCAGGGTTGCTGTGATAGTTCAGGGGTGCTGTGATAGTTCAGGGGTGCTGTGATAGTTCAGGGGTGCTGTGATAGTTCTGGGGTGCTGTGATAGTTCAGGGGTGCTGTGATAGTTCAGGGGTGCTGTGATAGTTCAGGGTTGCTGTGATAGTTCAGGGGTGCTGTGATAGTTCAGGGGTGCTGTGATAGTTCAGGGGTGCTGTGATAGTTCAGGGGTGCTGTGATAGTTCAGGGGTGCTGTGATAGTTCAGGGGTGCTGTGATAGTTCAGGGTTGCTGTGATAGTTCAGGGGTGCTGTGATAGTTCAGGGGTGCTGTGATAGTTCAGGGGTGCTGTGATAGTTCAGGGGTGCTGTGATAGTTCAGGGGTGCTGTGATAGTTCAGGGGTGCTGTGATAGTTCAGGGGTGCTGTGATAGTTCAGGGGTGCTGTGATAGTTCAGGGGTGCTGTGATAGTTCAGGGGTTCTTGTGTTAATACACAGACAGAAACTTTGGAATTTCCTACAGACACACACAGCCCTCTGGTGGTGGAAAGAAGAACTGCACCATTTAGTGGTTTCTTAGTTTTGTGCAAAGCTGCCAGTTCTAGGTATGGTCCCTCGGTGAGCAACGTGCTGCAGGTTCTAGGTCTGCAGGGCGTGAGAAAGGTGCCTCTCAGTGAGCAATGTGCTGCAGGTTCCAGGTCTGCAGGGCGTGAGAATGGTGTCTCTCGGTGAGCAATGTGCTGCAGGTTCCAGGTCTGCAGGGTGTGAGAAAGGTGCCTCTCGGTGAGCAACGTGCTGCAGGTTCTAGGTCCGCAGGGTGTGAGAAAGGTGCCTCTCAGTGAGCAATGTGCTGCAGGTTCCATGTCCGCAGGGTGTGAGAAAGGTGTCTCTCGGTGATCAATGTGCTGCAGGTTCTAGGTCTGCAGGGTGTGAGAAAGGTGTCTCTCTGTGAGCAATGTGCTGCAGGTTCTAGGTCTGCAGGGCGTGAGAAAGGTGTCTCTCAGTGAGCAATGTGCTGCAGGTTCCAGGTCTGCAGGGTGTGAGAAAGGTGCCTCTCAGTGAGCAATGTGCTGCAGGTTCCAGGTCTGCAGGGTGTGAGAAAGGTGTCTCTCAGTGAGCAATGTGCTGCAGGTTCTAGGTCTGCAGGGTGTGAGAAAGGTGTCTCTCGGTGAGCAATGTGCTGCAGGTTCCAGGTCTGCAGGGCGTGAGAAAGGTGTCTCTCGGTGATCAATGTGCTGCAGGTTCCAGGTCCGCAGGGTGTGAGAAAGGTGCCTCTCAGTGAGCAATGTGCTGCAGGTTCCAGGTCTGCAGGGTGTGAGAAAGGTGTCTCTCAGTGAGCAATGTGCTGCAGGTTCCAGGTCCGCAGGGTGTGAGAAAGGTGCCTCTCAGTGAGCAATGTGCTGCAGGTTCTAGGTCTGCAGGGTGTGAGAAAGGTGCCTCTCAGTGAGCAATGTGCTGCAGGTTCCAGGTCTGCAGGGTGTGAGAAAGGTGCCTTTCAGTGAGCAATGTGCTGCAGGTTCTAGGTCTGCAGGGCGTGAGAAAGGTGTCTCTCGGTGATCAATGTGCTGCAGTTTCCAGGTCTGCAGGGTGTGAGAAAGGTGCCTCTCAGTGAGCAATGTGCTGCAGGTTCCAGGTCTGCAGGGTGTGAGAAAGGTGCCTCTCAGTGAGCAATGTGCTGCAGGTTCTAGGTCTGCAGGGCGTGAGAAAGGTGTCTCTCGGTGATCAATGTGCTGCAGTTTCCAGGTCTGCAGGGTGTGAGAAAGGTGCCTCTCAGTGAGCAATGTGCTGCAGGTTCTAGGTCTGCAGGGTGTGAGAAAGGTGTCTCTCAGTGAGCAATGTGCTGCAGGTTCTAGGTCTGCAGGGTGTGAGAAAGGTGCCTCTCAGTGAGCAATGTGCTGCAGGTTCTAGGTCTGCAGGGTGTGAGAAAGGTGTCTCTCAGTGAGCAGTGTGCTGCAGGTTCTAGGTCTGCAGGGTGTGAGAAAGGTGCCTCTCAGTGAGCAATGTGTTGCAGGTTCCAGGTCCGCAGGGTGTGAGAAAGGTGTCTCTCTGTGAGCAATGTGCTGCAGGTTCCAGGTCCGCAGGGTGTGAGAAAGGTGTCTCTCTGTGAGCAATGTGCTGCAGGTTCCAGGTCCGCAGGGTGTGAGAAAGGTGTCTCTCAGTGAGCAATGTGCTGCAGGTTCCAGGTCCGCAGGGTGTGAGAAAGGTGTCTCTCAGTGAGCAATGTGCTGCAGGTTCTAGGTCTGCAGGGCGTGAGAAAGGTGCCTTTCAGTGAGCAATGTGCTGCAGGTTCCAGGTCTGCAGGGCGTGAGAAAGGTGTCTCTCGGTGATCAATGTGCTGCAGGTTCCAGGTCTGCAGGGTGTGAGAAAGGTGCCTCTCAGTGAGCAGTGTGCTGCAGTTCTAGGTCTGCAGGGCGTGAGAAAGGTGCCTTTCAGTGAGCAATGTGCTGCAGGTTCCAGGTCTGCAGGGCGTGAGAAAGGTGCCTCTCAGTGAGCAATGTGCTGCAGGTTCTAGGTCTGCAGGGTGTGAGAAAGGTGTCTCTCTGTGAGCAATGTGCTGCAGGTTCTAGGTCTGCAGGGTGTGAGAAAGTTGTCTCTCTGTGAGCAATGTGCTGCAGGTTCCAGGTCCGCAGGGTGTGAGAAAGGTGTCTCTCAGTGAGCAATGTGCTGCAGGTTCCAGGTCCGCAGGGTGTGAGAAAGGTGTCTCTCAGTGAGCAATGTGCTGCAGGTTCCAGGTCCGCAGGGTGTGAGAAAGGTGCCTCTCAGTGAGCAATGTGCTGCAGGTTCTAGGTCTGCAGGGCGTGAGAAAGGTGCCTTTCAGTGAGCAATGTGCTGCAGGTTCCAGGTCTGCAGGGCGTGAGAAAGGTGTCTCTCGGTGATCAATGTGCTGCAGGTTCCAGGTCTGCAGGGTGTGAGAAAGGTGCCTCTCAGTGAGCAGTGTGCTGCAGTTCTAGGTCTGCAGGGCGTGAGAAAGGTGCCTTTCAGTGAGCAATGTGCTGCAGGTTCCAGGTCTGCAGGGCGTGAGAAAGGTGCCTCTCAGTGAGCAATGTGCTGCAGGTTCTAGGTCTGCAGGGCGTGAGAAAGGTGTCTCTCTGTGATCAATGTGCTGCAGGTTCCAGGTCTGCAGGGCGTGAGAAAGGTGCCTCTCAGTGAGCAATGTGCTGCAGGTTCTAGGTCTGCAGGGCGTGAGAAAGGTGTCTCTCGGTGATCAATGTGCTGCAGGTTCCAGGTCTGCAGGGTGTGAGAAAGGTGCCTCTCTGTGAGCAATGTGCTGCAGGTTCTAGGTCTGCAGGGTGTGAGAAAGGTGTCTCTCTGTGAGCAGTGTGCTGCAGGTTCCAGGTCCGCAGGGCGTGAGAAAGGTGTCTCTCTGTGAGCAATGTGCTGCAGGTTCTAGGTCTGCAGGGTGTGAGAAAGGTGTCTCTCTGTGAGCAATGTGCTGCAGGTTCCAGGTCCGCAGGGTGTGAGAAAGGTGTCTCTCTGTGAGCAATGTGCTGCAGGTTCTAGGTCTGCAGGGTGTGAGAAAGGTGCCTCTCGGTGATCAATGTGCTGCAGGTTCCAGGTCTGCAGGGTGTGAGAAAGGTGTCTCTCTGTGAGCAATGTGCTGCAGGTTCCAGGTCCGCAGGGTGTGAGAAAGGTGCCTCTCAGTGAGCAATGTGCTGCAGGTTCTAGGTCTGCAGGGCGTGAGAAAGGTGCCTTTCAGTGAGCAATGTGCTGCAGGTTCCAGGTCTGCAGGGTGTGAGAAAGGTGTCTCTCGGTGAGTATTGTGCTGCAGTTTCCAGGTCTGCACAGCATGAGAAAGGTGTCTCTCAGTGAGCAATGTGCTGCAGGTTCTAGGTCTGCAGGGCGTGAGAAAGGTGTCTCTCGGTGATCAATGTGCTGCAGGTTCCAGGTCTGCAGGGGCGTGAGAAAGGTGCCTCTCAGTGAGCAATGTGCTGCAGGTTCTAGGTCTGCAGGGTGTGAGAAAGGTGTCTCTCAGTGAGCAATGTGCTGCAGGTTCTAGGTCTGCAGGGCGTGAGAAAGGTGTCTCTCGGTGATCAATGTGCTGCAGGTTCCAGGTCTGCAGGGCGTGAGAAAGGTGCCTCTCAGTGAGCAATGTGCTGCAGGTTCTAGGTCTGCAGGGTGTGAGAAAGGTGTCTCTCTGTGAGCAATGTGCTGCAGGTTCCAGGTCTGCAGGGTGTGAGAAAGGTGTCTCTCTGTGAGCAATGTGCTGCAGGTTCTAGGTCTGCAGGGCGTGAGAAAGGTGCCTCTCGGTGAGTATTGTGCTGCAGTTTCCAGGTCTGCACAGCATGAGAAAGGTATCTCTCAGTGAGCAGTGTGCTGCAGGTTCCAGGTCTGCAGGGCGTGAGAAAGGTGTCTCTCGGTGATCAATGTGCTGCAGGTTCCAGGTCTGCAGGGCGTGAGAAAGGTGTCTCTTGGTGAGCAATGTGCTGCAGGTTCTAGGTCTGTAGGGCGTGAGAAAGGTGTCTCTCGGTGAGCAATGTGCTGCAGGTTCTAGGTCTGCATGGCGTGAGAATGTCTCTCGGCGAGCAGTGTGTTGCAGGTTCTAGATCTGCAGGTTCTATATCTGCAGGTTCTAGGTCTGCAGGGCGTGAGAATGTCTCTCGGCGAGCAGTGTGTTGCAGGTTCCAGGTCTGCAGGGCGTGAGAATGTCTCTCGGCGAGCAGTGTGTTGCAGGTTCTAGATCTGCAGGTTCTAGGTCTGCAGGGCGTGAGAATGTCTCTCGGTGAGCAGTGTGTTGCAGGTTCTAGATCTGCAGGTTCTAGGTCTGCAGGATGTGCTGTTTTCTTTCTTCTTTGCTCTGGTTTTTGTCCCAGTTTTGCAACTCTATGTTTTCCGAATTATCAACCAAATCTATGCAGCTCAAGGGCCACCAACAGGCCAGGTTTTAAGGATATTCCTGCTTCCGCACAGGTGGCTCTGTCATTATAATGGGACGACCTATGCTGAAGCAGGGATATTCTGCAAACCTGACCTGTTGGTGGCCCTTGAGGACTGGAGTTCCCCCCTCCCCCCCCCCGTTTTTCCCTGATTAAATATATGTTTCGGAGCGTTTCGATGTTGCGCCCGCCCCCGGCGCCCCGAACGCACGCGGCGCATCGCCCGCAATGCGGATTCATACCGCTTGCGTGTAAATGACATGAGAATATCGCGCCGACTCCACATCCAAGGCTGACGTCGTTTCTTCGCCTGTAAGAGGCTCCAGCAATTTGTTTCCGTGTTTCCCCGGACGGGAAGGGCCGCCGGGCGCTTAGCGTGAGATCGGGATTAAGATGCCAAAGGGAAAGTGAAGGACATTTCTGTACAAGAAAAATATGGTGCGAGCTGTCTGCGGCCGCGGTTATAAAGGGATTTGTAGCATATGTTTCCTGAGTCAACGCAAACCTGAAGCCGCGGCTCAGTGGGAGACAGCGCACGCCGTCCCTTTAACCCCTTGGGTGCTGGAGGGACCTGCATGGCATTGCTCTGCGGAGAGGGGGTTAATGCCTGCAGGCAGCTGATTCAGTGCAGATGTGGGTGTGAAACCCTTTAATGTCTCAGGACCGATGTGCGCCCCTCACTCAGGCATCCCAAGGTTATCGGGATCTCTCAGCATCTTTCAGCAGCTCCCGGACAGATGGGCTGTGGGGGGGCGCAGAGGTGCTGCTGATTCATACAGACATGGATTGTGTCTGACAGGGGTGTCCCAGCCCTGCGAGGGATGAAGTATCCCGGCTCCCATGCAGTGCCATCCTCACCCACAGCCTGGCACACATGGGGGGTATTAACCCCCCCTCCCCCCAAATAAATCAGCACCAGATTTGTTAAAGACTGCACCTCCTTATACAAGGAAAGTTATCTGTTGTCTTTGTACATTTCTGGGGCTGATTCCTGCCACCCGGACACTCTGGGTGTCACTTGTCCACGTCTCCCTGTCCCTTCTGCAAATTTGGGGCAAGACAGGTGAAAAACAGCAGATTTATTAGAGAACAAAATCCCTTTAATAGGAATGTTTGTTCTCAGTAATTGTGGTTACACCCGTTGTGCGGCTGTGAGACTTTGCTATACCCCTTTGGTTTGAGCACAGCAGGGTGAGTGCTTCATACAAAGCAGGGTGTGTGTGGGTGTGTGGGGTGAGCACAGCAGGGTGAGTGCTTCATGCTGAGCAGGGTGTGTGGGTGTGTGGGGTGAGAACAGCAGGATGAGTGCTTCATACAGAGCAGGGTGTGTGTGGGTGTGTGGGGTGAGAACAGCAGGATGAGTGCTTCATGCAGAGCAGGGTGTGTGTGGGTGTGTGGGGTGAGGACAGTAGGGTGAGTGCTTCATGCAGAGCAGGGTATATGTGGGTGTGTGGGGTGAGGGCAGCATGGTGAGTGCTTCATGCAGAGCAGGGTGTGTGTGGGTGTGTGGGGTTAGGGCAGCAGGGTGAGTGCGTCATGCAGAGCAGGGTGTGTGTGGGTGTGTGGGGTGAGGACAGTAGGGTGAGTGCTTCATGCAGAGCAGGTTGTATGTGGGTGTGTGGGGTGAGCACATCAGGGTGAGTGCTTCATGCAGAGCAGGGTGTATGTGGGTGTGTGGGGTGAGGGCAGCAGGGTGAGTGCTTCATGCAGAGCAGGGTGTATGTGGGTGTGTGGGGTGAGGACAGCAGGGTGAGTGCTTCATGCAGAGCAGGGTGTATGTGGGTGTGTGGGGTGAGGACAGCAGGGTGAGTGCTTCATGCAGAGCAGGGTGTGTGTGGGTGTGTGGGTTGAGGACAGTAGGGTGAGTGCTTCATGCAGAGCAGGGTGTGTGTGAGTATGTGGGGTGAGGACAGTAGGGTGAGTGCTTCATGCAGAGCAGGTTGTATGTGGGTGTGTGGGGTGAGCACATCAGGGTGAGTGCTTCATGCAGAGCAGGGTGTATGTGGGTGTGTGGGGTGAGGGCAGCAGGGTGAGTGCTTCATGCAGAGCAGGGTGTATGTGGGTGTGTGGGGTGAGGACAGCAGGGTGAGTGCTTCATGCAGAGCAGGGTGTATGTGGGTGTGTGGGGTGAGGACAGCAGGGTGAGTGCTTCATGCAGAGCAGGGTGTATGTGGGTGTGTGGGTTGAGGACAATAGGGTGAGTGCTTCATGCAGAGCAGGGTGTGTGTGGGTATGTGGGGTGAGGACAGTAGGGTGAGTGCTTCATGCAGAGCAGGTTGTATGTGGGGTGAGCGCAGCAGGGTGAGTGCTTCATGCAGAGCAGGGTGTATGTGGGTGTGTGGGGTGAGGACAGTAAGATGAGTGCTTCATGCAGAGCAGGGTGTATGTGGGTGTGTGGGGTGAGGGCAGCAGGGTGAGTGCTTCATGCTGAGCAGGGTGTATGTGGGTGTGTGGGGTGAGGACAGCAGGATGAGTGCTTCATGCAGAGCAGGGTGTATGTGGGTGTGTGGGGCGAGAACAGCAGGATGAGTGCTTCATACAGAGCAGGGTGTATGTGGGTGTGTGGGGTGAGGGCAGCAGGGTGAGTGCTTCATGCAGAGCAGGGTGTATGTGGATGTGTGGGGTAAGGACAGCTGGGTGAGTGCTTCATGCGGAGCAGGGTCTGTGTGGGTGTGTGGGGTGAGGATAGTAGGTTGAGTGCTTCATACAGAGCAGGGTGTATGTGGGTGTGTGGGGTGAGGGCAGCAGGGTGAGTGCTTCATGCAGAGCAGGGTGTATGTGGGTGTGTGGGGTGAGGACAGCAGGGTGAGTGCTTCATGCAGAGCAGGGTGTATGTGGGTGTGTGGGGTGAGGGAAGCAGGGTGTATCTGTGGGGTGGGGGCATCCGGGTGTATGTGGGTGTGTGGGGTGAGGGCAGCAGAGTGTATGTGTGGGGTGAGGGCAGCAGGGTGTATGTGGGTGTGTTGGGTGAGGGCAGCAGGGTGTATGTGGGTGTGTGGGGTGAGGGCAGCAGGGTGTATGTGGGTGTGTGGGGTGAGGGCAGCAGGGTGTATGTGGGTGTGTGGGGTGAGGGCAGCAGGGTGTATGTGGGTGTGTGGGGTGAGGACAGCAGGGTGTGTGGGGTGAGGGCAGCAGGGTGTATGTGTGGGGTGAGGGCAGCAGGGTGTATGTGGGTGTGTTGGGTAAGGGCAGCAGGGTTTATGTGGGTGTGTGGGGTGAGGGCAGCAGGGTGTATGTGTGGGGTGATGGCAGCAGGGTGTATGTGGGTGTGTTTGGTAAGGGCAGCAGGGTGTATGTGGGTGTGTGGGGTAAGGGCAGCAGGGTGTATGTGGGGTGAGGGAAGCAGGGTGTATGTGGGTATGTGGGGTGAGGGAAGCAGGGTGTATGTGGGTGTGTGGGGTAAGGGCAGAAGGGTGTATGTGGGTGTGTTGGGTAAGGGCAGAAGGGTGTATGTGGGTGTGTTGGGTAAGGGCAGAAGGGTGTATGTGGGTGTGTGGGGTGATGGCAGCAGGGTGTATGTGTGGGGTGAGGGCAGTAGGGTATATGTGGGTGTGTTGGGTAAGGGCAGCAGGGTGTATGTGTGGGGTGAGGGCAGCAGGGTGTATGTGGGTATGTGGGGTGAGGGAAGCAGGGTGTATGTGTGGGGTGAGGGCAGCAGGGTGTATGTGTGGGGTAAGGGCAGCAGGGTGTATGTGGGTATGTGGGGTGAGCGAAGCAGGGTGTATGTGTGGGGTGAGGGCAGCAGGGTGTATGTGTGGGGTGAAGGCAGCAGGGTGTATGTGGGTATGTGGGGTGAGGGAAGCAGGGTGTATGTGTGGGGTGAGGGCAGCAGGGTGTATGTGTGGGGTGAGGGCAGCAGGGTGTATGTGGGTATGTGGGGTAAGGGCAGCAGGGTGTATGTGGGGTGAGGGAAGCAGGGTGTATGTGGCTATGTGGGGTGAGGGAAGCAGGGTGTATGTGGGTGTGTGGGGTAAGGGCAGAAGGGTGTATGTGGGTGTGTTGGGTAAGGGCAGAAGGGTGTATGTGGGTGTGTTGGGTAAGGGCAGAAGGGTATATGTGGGTGTGTTGGGTAAGGGCAGAAGGGTGTATGTGGGTGTGTGGGGTGATGGCAGCAGGGTGTATGTGTGGGGTGAGGGCAGTAGGGTATATGTGGGTGTGTTGGGTAAGGGCAGCAGGGTGTATGTGTGGGGTGAGGGCAGCAGGGTGTATGTGGGTATGTGGGGTGAGGGAAGCAGGGTGTATGTGTGGGGTGAGGGCAGCAGGGTGTATGTGTGGGGTAAGGGCAGCAGGGTGTATGTGGGTATGTGGGGTGAGCGAAGCAGGGTGTATGTGTGGGGTGAGGGCAGCAGGGTGTATGTGTGGGGTGAGGACAGCAGGGTGTATGTGGGTATGTGGGGTGAGGGAAGCAGGGTGTATGTGTGGGGTGAGGGCAGCAGGGTGTATGTGTGGGGTGAGGGCAGCAGGGTGTATGTGGGTATGTGGGGTGAGGGAAGCAGGGTGTATGTGGGTCACGGTGTGTGGGGCGAGGGTTTAAGGGCAGGGCAGTGACAGGCCATATTACAACCTCCGAATGCCCCTGCAGACGGGCATGTTTTGAACGCACACTTGTTTGTGTTGGTCTCGCCCTGTGAGGCTCAGCGGGTCACCGGGTGTCTCCTTAGCATGTTTACCATGGCTGGGAATTGCTGGGGGTTTGGCCCGTGTCCCGGGGCTGTTTCTCCTGGACAGAGATGAGTCCGGGCGGGATTGCAGCAGAGCGTGTTTTACAAGAAGCAGGGATTGTGCAGCCAACTCCATGCCGCGACTTAACCCTTCAGTGTACCAACCTTCTGACACTCTACAGAGATACCCAATACCACCATATAGTACCGCGCGGGTATTATTCATTGATGGATTAAACATTTGTGCTGGTTTAGCCTTCTAGCTCTCGTCGTGTCCGCCGTTGTCTCTTTTATTTACTTAGGTTCATTTCCCCCTGAAAATATCACGGTGTAAATGTGACGCTTCTCACAATCCTCATTAGGATTCCAAGCTTTCTATGGCTGCGATAAACCAATATACAGCTCTCCCCCTGCTCCCAATAACCTGTATATATTATCCTCCCCCTGCTCCCAATAACCTGTATATATTATCCTCCCCCTGCTCCCAATAACCTGTATATATTATCCTCCCCCTGCTCCCAATAACCTGTATATATTATCCTCCCGCTGCACTCATCAGCCAGTGACCCGCACACTGCACACATCTCCCAGTGACCCGCACACATCTCCCAGTGACCCGCACACTGCACACATCTCCCAGTGACCCGCACACTGCACACATCTCCCAGTGACCCGCACACT
The DNA here is from genome assembly GCF_040206685.1 of Ascaphus truei. Taxonomy (NCBI): domain Eukaryota; kingdom Metazoa; phylum Chordata; class Amphibia; order Anura; family Ascaphidae; genus Ascaphus; species Ascaphus truei. Next base: position 1,399,050 of record NC_134490.1, on the reverse strand, counting down.
GCACACATCTCCCAGTGACCCGCACACATCTCCCAGTGACCCGCACACTGCACACATCTCCCAGTGACCCGCACACATCTCCCAGTGACCCGCACACTGCACACATCTCCCAGTGACCCGCACACATCTCCCAGTGACCCGCACACTGCACACATCTCCCAGTGACCCGCACACATCTCCCAGTGACCCGCACACTGCACACATCTCCCAGTGACCTGCACACATCTCCCAGTGACCCGCACACTGCACACATCTCCCAGTGACCCGCACACATCTCCCAGTGACCCGCACACTGCGTACATCTCCCAGTGACCCGCACACTGCACTCATCAGCCAGTGACCCGCACACTGCACACGTCTCCCAGTGACCCGCACACTTCTCCCAGTGACCCGCACACATCTCCCAGTGACCCGCACACTGCACACATCTCCCAGTGACCCGCACACATCTCCCAGTGACCCGCACACATCTCCCAGTGACCCGCACACTGCGTACATCTCCCAGTGACCCGCACACTGCACTCATCAGCCAGTGACCCGCACACTGCACACGTCTCCCAGTGACCCGCACACTGCGTACATCTCCCAGTGACCCGCACACTGCGTACATCTCCCAGTGACCCGCACACTGCACACATCTCCCAGTGACCCGCACACTGCACACATCTCCCAGTGACCCGCACACTGCGTACATCTCCCAGTGACCCGCACACTGCGTACATCTCCCAGTGACCCGCACACTGCGTACATCTCCCAGTGACCCGCACACTGCACACATCTCCCAGTGACCCGCACACTGCACACATCTCCCAGTGACCCGCACACAGCTCCCAGTGACTCGCACACATCTCCCAGTGACCCGCACACTGCACACATCTCCAAGTGACCCGCACACTGCACTCATCTCCCACTGACCCGCACACATCTCCCAGTGACCCGCAAACATCTCCCAGTGACCCGCACACTGCACTCATCTCCCAGTGACCCGCACACATCTCCCAGTGACCCGCACACTGCACACATCTCCCAGTGACCCGCACACATCTCCCAGTGACCCGCACACTGCACACATCTCCCAGTGACCCGCACACTGCGTACATCTCCCAGTGACCCGCACACTGCACTCATCAGCCAGTGACCCGCACACTGCACACGTCTCCCAGTGACCCGCACACTTCTCCCAGTGACCCGCACACATCTCCCAGTGACCCGCACACTGCACACATCTCCCAGTGACCCGCACACATCTCCCAGTGACCCGCACACATCTCCCAGTGACCCGCACACTGCGTACATCTCCCAGTGACCCGCACACTGCACTCATCAGCCAGTGACCCGCACACTGCACACGTCTCCCAGTGACCCGCACACTGCGTACATCTCCCAGTGACCCGCACACTGCACACATCTCCCAGTGACCCGCACACTGCACACATCTCCCAGTGACCCGCACACTGCGTACATCTCCCAGTGACCCGCACACTGCGTACATCTCCCAGTGACCCGCACACTGCGTACATCTCCCAGTGACCCGCACACTGCACACATCTCCCAGTGACCCGCACACTGCGTACATCTGCCAGTGACCCGCACACTGCACACATCTGCCAGTGACCCGCACACTGCACACATCTCCCAGTGACCCGCACACAGCTCCCAGTGACTCGCACACATCTCCCAGTGACCCGCACACTGCACACATCTCCAAGTGACCCGCACACTGCACTCATCTCCCACTGACCCGCACACATCTCCCAGTGACCCGCACACATCTCCCAGTGACCCGCACACATCTCCCAGTGACCCGCACACTGCACCCATCTCCCAGTGACCCGCACACTGCACACATCTCCCAGTGACCCGCACACTGCACACATCTCCCAGTGACCCGCACACTGCACACATCTCCCAGTGACCCGCACACTGCACACATCTCCCAGTGACCCGCACACATCTCCCAGTGACCCGCACACTGCGTACATCTCCCAGTGACCCGCACACTGCACACATCTCCCAGTGACCCGCACACTGCACACATCTCCCAGTGACCCGCACACTGCACTCATCTCCCAGTGACCCGCACACTGCGCACATCTCCCAGTGACCCGCACACTGCACACATCTCCCAGTGACCCGCACACTGCACACATCTCCCAGTGACCCGCACACTGCGCACATCTCCCAGTGACCCGCACACTGCACACATCTCCCTGTGACCCGCACACCGCACACATCTCCCAGTGACCCGCACACTGCACACATCTCCCAGTGATCCGCACACTGCACACATCTCCCAGTGACCCGCACACATCTCCCAGTGACCCGCACACATCTCCCAGTGACCCGCACACATCTCCCAGTGACCCGCACACATCTCCCAGTGACCCGCACACATCTCCCAGTGACCCGCACACTGCACACATCTCCCAGTGACCCGCACACATCTCCCAGTGACCCGCACACATCTCCCAGTGACCCGCACACTGCACACATCTCCCAGTGACCCGCACACATCTCCCAGTGACCCGCACACTGCACACATCTCCTAGTGACCCGCACACTGCACACATCTCCCAGTGACCCGCACACATCTCCCTGTGACCCGCACACATCTCCCAGTGACCCGCACACTGCACACATCTCCCAGTGACCCGCACACATCTCCCAGTGACCCGCACACTGCGTACATCTCCCAGTGACCCGCACACATCTCCCAGTGACCCGCACACTGCACACATCTCCCAGTGACCCGCACACATCTCCCAGTGACCCGCACACTGCGTACATCTCCCAGTGACCCGCACACTGCACACATCTCCCAGTGACCCGCACACTGCACTCATCTCCCAGTGACCCGCACACTGCACACATCTCCCAGTGACCCGCACACATCTCCCAGTGACCCGCACACTGCACACATCTCCCAGTGACCCGCACACTGCGCACATCTCCCAGTAACCCGCACACATCTCCCTGTGACCCGCACACTGCACACATCTCCCAGTGACCCGCACACATCTCCCAGTGACCCGCACACTGCACACATCTCCCAGTGACCCGCACACCGCACACATCTCCCAGTGACCCGCACACTGCACACATCTCCCAGTGACCCGCACACATCTCCCAGTGACCCGCACACATCTCCCAGTGACCCGCACACATCTCCCAGTGACCCGCACACTGCACACATCTCCCAGTGACCCGCACACATCTCCCAGTGACCCGCACACTGCACACATCTCCCAGTGACCCGCACACATCTCCCAGTGACCCGCACACTGCGTACATCTCCCAGTGACCCGCACACTGCACTCATCTCCCTGTGACCCGCACACTGCACACATCTCCCAGTGACCCGCACACATCTCCCAGTGACCCGCACACTGCGCACATCTCCCACTGACCCGCACACATCTCCCTGTGACCCGCACACATCTCCCAGTGACCCGCACACTGCACACATCTCCCAGTGACCCGCACACTGCACACATCTCCCAGTGACCCGCACACTGCACTCATCTCCCACTGACCCGCACACATCTCCCAGTGACCCGCACACATCTCCCAGTGACCCGCACACATCTCCCAGTGACCCGCACACTGCACACGTCTCCCAGTGACCCGCACACTGCACACATCTCCCAGTGACCCGCACACATCTCCCAGTGACCCGCACACTGCACACATCTCCCAGTGACCCGCACACATCTCCCAGTGACCCGCACACATCTCCCAGTGACCCGCACACATCTCCCAGTGACCCGCACACATCTCCCAGTGACCCGCACACTGCACTCATCTCCCAGTGACCCGCACACATCTCCCAGTGACCCGCACACTGCACACATCTCCCAGTGACCCGCACACATCTCTCAGTGACCCGCACACATCTCTCAGTGACCCGCACACATCTCCCAGTGACCCGCACACATCTCCCAGTGACCCGCACACTGCACCCATCTCCCAGTGACCCGCACACTGCGTACATCTCCCAGTGACCCGCACACATCTCCCAGTGACCCGCACACTGCACACATCTCCCAGTGACCCGCACACTGCACACATCTCCCAGTGACCCGCACACTGCACACATCTCCCAGTGACCCGCACACTGCACACATCTCCCAGTGACCCGCACACTGCACACATCTCCCAGTGACCCGCACACTGCACTCATCTCCCAGTGACCCGCACACTGCGTACATCTCCCAGTGACCCGCACACTGCGCACATCTCCCAGTGACCCGCACACATCTCCCAGTGACCCGCACACTGCACACATCTCCCAGTGACCCGCACACTGCACACATCTCCCAGTGACCCGCACACATCTCCCAGTGACCCGCACACTGCGTACATCTCCCAGTGACCCGCACACTGCACACATCTCCCAGTGACCCGCACACATCTCCCAGTGACCCGCACACTGCGTACATCTCCCAGTGACCCGCACACATCTCCCAGTGACCCGCACACTGCACACATCTCCCAGTGACCCGCACACTGCACACATCTCCCAGTGACCCGCACACTGCACACATCTCCCAGTGACCCGCACACATCTCCCAGTGACCCGCACACATCTCCCAGTGACCCGCGGAGGCTCACGCAGCAGCCTTACTCGTGTGCCTTTAAGCAACCAGGCTGAGAGGTTCCCGGCTCTGTGTCCGTGAGGCAGACTTGGGAAGAGGGAGCTGTGTGGGAGGCAAATCATTTCTCAGTACTATATAAAGTGAAATAGCTTTCATTTTGTCTGAAAATATGAATATATTCTGTCAACTGGGAGATGTACGCAGTGTGCGGGTCACTGGGAGATGTGTGCAGTGTGCGGGTCACTGGGAGATGTGTGCAGTGTGCGGGTCACTGGGAGGTGTGTGCGGGTCACTGGGAGATGTGTGCGGGTCACTGGGAGATGTGTGCAGTGCGCGGGTCACTGGGAGATGTGTGCAGTGTGCGGGTCACTGGGAGATGTGTGCGGGTCACTGGGAGATGTACGCAGTGTGCGGGTCACTGGGAGATGTGTGCAGTGTGCGGGTCACTGGGAGATGTACGCAGTGTGCGGGTCACTGGGAGATGTGTGCGGGTCACTGGGAGATGTGTGCGGGTCACTGGGAGATGTGTGCAGTGCGCGGGTCACTGGGAGATGTGTGCAGTGTGCGGGTCACTGGGAGATGTGTGCGGGTCACTGGGAGATGTACGCAGTGTGCGGGTCACTGGGAGATGTGTGCAGTGTGCGGGTCACTGGGAGATGTACGCAGTGTGCGGGTCACTGGGAGATGTGTGCAGTGTGCGGGTCACTGGGAGATGTACGCAGTGTGCGGGTCACTGGGAGATGTACGCAGTGTGCGGGTCACTGGGAGATGTGTGCAGTGTGCGGGTCACTGGGAGATGTGTGCAGTGTGCGGGTCACTGGGAGGTGTGTGCGGGTCACTGGGAGATGTGTGCGGGTCACTGGGAGATGTGTGCAGTGCGCGGGTCACTGGGAGATGTGTGCAGTGTGCGGGTCACTGGGAGATGTGTGCGGGTCACTGGGAGATGTACGCAGTGTGCGGGTCACTGGGAGATGTGTGCAGTGTGCGGGTCACTGGGAGATGTACGCAGTGTGCGGGTCACTGGGAGATGTGTGCGGGTCACTGGGAGATGTGTGCGGGTCACTGGGAGATGTGTGCAGTGCGCGGGTCACTGGGAGATGTGTGCAGTGTGCGGGTCACTGGGAGATGTGTGCGGGTCACTGGGAGATGTACGCAGTGTGCGGGTCACTGGGAGATGTGTGCAGTGTGCGGGTCACTGGGAGATGTACGCAGTGTGCGGGTCACTGGGAGATGTGTGCAGTGTGCGGGTCACTGGGAGATGTACGCAGTGTGCGGGTCACTGGGAGATGTACGCAGTGTGCGGGTCACTGGGAGATGTGTGCAGTGTGCGGGTCACTGGGAGATGTGTGCGGGTCACTGGGAGATGTGTGCGGGGCACTGGGAGATGTGTGCGGGTCACTGGGAGATGTACGCAGTGTGCGGGTCACTGGGAGATGTGTGCGGGTCACTGGGAGATGTGTGCGGGTCACTGGGAGATGTGTGCAGTGTGCGGGTCACTGGGAGCTGTGTGCAGTGTGCGGGTCACTGGGAGATGTACGCAGTGTGCGGGTCACTGGGAGATGTGTGCAGTGTGCGGGTCACTGGGAGATGTACGCAGTGTGCGGGTCACTGGGAGATGTGTGCAGTGTGCGGGTCACTGGGAGATGTGTGCAGTGTGCGGGTCACTGGGAGATGTGTGCAGTGTGCGGGTCACTGGGAGATGTGTGCAGTGTGCGGGTCACTGGGAGATGTACGCAGTGTGCGGGTCACTGGGAGATGTACGCAGTGTGCGGGTCACTGGGAGATGTGTGCGGGTCACTGGGAGATGTGTGCGGGTCACTGGGAGATGAGTGCAGTGCGCGGGTCACTGGGAGATGTGTGCGGGTCACTGGGAGATGTGTGCAGTGTGCGGGTCACTGGGAGATGTGTGCAGTGTGCGGGGCACTGGGAGATGTGTGCAGTGTGTGGGTCACTGGGAGATGTACGCAGTGTGCGGGTCACTGGGAGATGTACGCAGTGTGCGGGTCACTGGGAGATGTACGCAGTGTACGGGTCACTGGGAGATGTACGCAGTGTGCGGGCCACTGGGAGATGTGTGCGGGTCACTGGGAGATGTGTGCAGTGTGCGGGTCACTGGGAGATGTACGCAGTGTGCGGGTCACTGGGAGATGTACGCAGTGTACGGGTCACTGGGAGATGTACGCAGTGTGCGGGCCACTGGGAGATGTGTGCGGGTCACTGGGAGATGTGTGCAGTGTGCGGGTCACTGGGAGATGTACACAGTGTGCGGGTCACTGGGAGATGTACGCAGTGTGCGGGTCACTGGGAGATGTGTGCGGGTCACTGGGAGATGTGTGCAGTGTGCGGGTCACTGGGAGATGTGTGCGGGTCACTGGGAGATGTACGCAGTGTGCGGGTCACTGGGAGATGTGTGCGGGTCACTGGGAGATGTGTGCGGGTCACTGGGAGATGTACGCAGTGTGCGGGTCACTGGGAGATGTGTGCGGGTCACTGGGAGCTGTGTGCAGTGTGCGGGTCACTGGGAGATGTACGCAGTGTGCGGGTCACTGGGAGATGTACGCAGTGTGCGGGTCACTGGGAGATGTACGCAGTGTGCGGGTCACTGGGAGATGTGTGCGGGGCACTGGGAGATGTGTGCAGCGTGCGGGTCACTGGGAGATGTACGCAGTGTGCGGGTCACTGGAAGATGTGTGCAGTGTGCGGGTCACTGGGAGATGTGTGCAGTGTGCGGGTCACTGGGAGATGTGTGCAGTGTGCGGGTCACTGGGAGATGTACGCAGTGTGCGGGTCACTGGGAGATGTACGCAGTGTGCGGGTCACTGGGAGATGTGTGCAGTGTGCGGGTCACTGGCTGATGAGTGCAGTGTGCGGGTCACTGGGAGATGTGTGCGGGTCACTGGGAGATGTGTGCAGTGTGCGGGTCACTGGGAGATGTGTGCGGGTCACTGGGAGATGTGTGCAGTGTGCGGGTCACTGGGAGCTGTGTGCAGTGTGCGGGTCACTGGGAGATGTACGCAGTGTGCGGGTCACTGGGAGATGTGTGCAGTGTGCGGGTCACTGGGAGATGTACGCAGTGTGCGGGTCACTGGGAGATGTACGCAGTGTGCGGGTCACTGGGAGATGTGTGCGGGTCACTGGGAGATGTGTGCGGGTCACTGGGAGATGAGTGCAGTGCGCGGGTCACTGGGAGATGTGTGCGGGTCACTGGGAGATGTGTGCAGTGTGCGGGTCACTGGGAGATGTGTGCAGTGTGCGGGGCACTGGGAGATGTGTGCAGTGTGTGGGTCACTGGGAGATGTACGCAGTGTGCGGGTCACTGGGAGATGTACGCAGTGTGCGGGTCACTGGGAGATGTACGCAGTGTACGGGTCACTGGGAGATGTACGCAGTGTGCGGGCCACTGGGAGATGTGTGCGGGTCACTGGGAGATGTGTGCAGTGTGCGGGTCACTGGGAGATGTGTGCAGGTCACTGGGAGATGTGTGCAGTGTGCAGGTCACTGGGAGATGTACGCAGTGTGCGGGTCACTGGGAGATGTACGCAGTGTACGGGTCACTGGGAGATGAGTGCAGTGTGCGGGCCACTGGGAGATGTGTGCGGGTCACTGGGAGATGTGTGCAGTGTGCGGGTCACTGGGAGATGTACACAGTGTGCGGGTCACTGGGAGATGTACGCAGTGTGCGGGTCACTGGGAGATGTGTGCGGGTCACTGGGAGATGTGTGCAGTGTGCGGGTCACTGGGAGATGTGTGCGGGTCACTGGGAGATGTACGCAGTGTGCGGGTCACTGGGAGATGTGTGCGGGTCACTGGGAGATGTGTGCGGGTCACTGGGAGATGTACGCAGTGTGCGGGTCACTGGGAGATGTGTGCGGGTCACTGGGAGCTGTGTGCAGTGTGCGGGTCACTGGGAGATGTACGCAGTGTGCGGGTCACTGGGAGATGTACGCAGTGTGCGGGTCACTGGGAGATGTACGCAGTGTGCGGGTCACTGGGAGATGTGTGCGGGGCACTGGGAGATGTGTGCAGTGTGCGGGTCACTGGGAGATGTACGCAGTGTGCGGGTCACTGGAAGATGTGTGCAGTGTGCGGGTCACTGGGAGATGTGTGCAGTGTGCGGGTCACTGGGAGATGTGTGCAGTGTGCGGGTCACTGGGAGATGTGTGCAGTGTGCGGGTCACTGGGAGATGTGTGCAGTGTGCGGGTCACTGGGAGCTGTGTGCAGTGTGCGGGTCACTGGGAGATGTGTGCGGGTCACTGGGAGCTGTGTGCAGTGTGCGGGTCACTGGGAGATGTACGCAGTGTGCGGGTCACTGGGAGATGTGTGCAGTGTGCGGGTCACTGGAAGATGTGTGCGAGTCACTGGGAGATGTACGCAGTGTGCGGGTCACTGGGAGATGTGTGCGAGTCACTGGGAGATGTACGCAGTGTGCGGGTCACTGGGAGATGTGTGCGGGTCATTGGGAGATGTGTGCAGTGTGCGGGTCACTGGGAGATGTACGCAGTGTGCGGGTCACTGGAAGATGTGTGCAGTGTGCGGGTCACTGGGAGATGTGTGCAGTGTGCGGGTCACTGGGAGATGTGTGCAGTGTGCGGGTCACTGGGAGATGTGTGCAGTGTGCGGGTCACTGGGAGATGTGTGCAGTGTGCGGGTCACTGGGAGATGTGTGCAGTGTGCGGGTCACTGGGAGATGTGTGCAGTGTGCGGGTCACTGGAATGCTCTGGGATGGGCGATTAGTGTGACGAGCACAGCACGAGTGGCTCAGATCTGTAAATAGTTAGGAAGAAATGTGTGATGATCCGGAGTGAGTTGGAAGGTACAGGGGGCTCATGCAGGTATACAGAGCTAGGAACCTCTAGAACAGTACAAGTCAGTATATTAGTTCCTTAGAATTGGGTTACCCATTGGTGATAACCCAACGCCTGTTTGCCTATATTGAAAAGACAAATGGTGTGTGAATTTATAGCAAAGTAATATAGATATAACCTATAACCCTCCCTGCCCAGGTCCCTAAGGAGGTTACATCAGTGCAGTGGTATAGCAGGAATCCATATCATCACCTTGTCCCAGGGGAGGCCCGGGTCTGATGTAAGAGACGGGCCCCACAAGCTCTTCTAGTGCAACCTAAATCTGTATTCCTGTTCCCTTACTTGGGAACACTGCAGTCACAATATGTTTTGATTGACCTGGTTGCACATATCTTCGTTCATCTTCGTTCATTTACTTGAAGTCCTGCTCACGGTGGCCCCCCTCCCGTGATCCTGGCCTGGTCTGTGTACCTGTCCTGTTACTACTCCAGCACTGCTTTGGAATTGTGGATATAAATCTGCTGTAGGGCTGATCCCCGACATAATGGGGGCACTTCTGCGTGGCCCACATATGCATGTCTGCATTCCCTCTCTCGGGACATGCAATTAATTAATATGACCATACTACAGATCCCGACTGAGGGGGCACTGATCCTATCTGAAATACAATAAAAGGAGGTCCTGACCTAAACTTATACTTTGGGGAACATCTTCCCTACCCCTAAGCTCTGAAGCTTCTCTTCTGCTGCCATGCTGGAACTCTCTCCCAGAATCCCATGCTCCTTTCCTATATACCTCTGATGACACAGTCTGCTCTGTTATCACTGGGTGGAGCTTACTTTGTATCTATGGTTAACTCCTAGAGTACTTTTAGTAACACGCTAGGAGAAGGGGAGAGGGGATGTTACATAGAGAAGGAGTCGCTCTGTGAGACTTATTGAATATCTAGCTCCTTGTGATCTTCGACAAATAACTTTATGTCCCACTTTCTTCCACAATGTGAAACTGTGAGCTCTTTGGAACAGGAACTCATTGGGAATAAAACCCTCTATGTCACAGCAGGACAGGCACAGCAGGACAGGCACAGCCGCTTTCTGTATTGGGGCAGAAAATCCTCTCAGCTCTCCATTTGCTACAGCTCCTGAAACCCACGGGGCTTAATCACTGCCAAGTGTTGGGACTCTCTGAGCTAGCTTCTCTTGTTCTGCTCAGATCTGCTGCTGGAAGGCTCAGTTCTCAGGGAGAGAGAGACACATCTCAGTTGCTACGTTTTCGTAATCACTTCTTTCCTTTTTGAAGGAACATCACCAGAGTAGAGGGATATCAAAGTCAGGAATCTATTTAGCTGAGTGGATGTGAGAAAGGTGTGCCACGCTCCATGCCACGCTGCATGCCACACTCTCCCGTCTGTTGCAAGTGTACATTAAGTTACTAAGTACTTTAGCAGGTGACCCTTTCTCTGTGTCTGTCTCTGATCTTCTCACCATTTCCCTCTTGAACATCACATATATCGTCTATAAACCTTCTTCATTACTTAGTATCCTACACCTCTCTCTCTTTTACAACCTGAATCCGTTACTAAGCATCTCCCTGGTGTTCCTGGGCCGCTGCACCCTTCCCGCACCCTCCTGCTCTTTATTCGGTATGCTTCCCAGGAAGACTATTCCATTGACCCGTGCCACATGAGTTGAGAAAGAGACGCCCTTGAAAGCTCTTCTTAAATGTACCGGCAGTCCTCGGTTATCCAGCGGAACCCATCCTGGAAGTAGCGTTGGATAGTGACACCGTTGTAAGATGAGCCCCGTGTTAATCAGTGGCGGTGAGCATTGGATAACGCATTCCGGCGTCGGATAACGGCCCTTAGGGTGGCATTGTAACGCGTTGGATATGCCATTCGTTGTAAAGTGAACCGTTGGATAATGAGGACTGTCTGTACATTCTTTAAGGTTTTAAGAACGTCTGTAATATTTCCCATAGCCCGGATAGTATGGTCCTGGTTCTGCTGTCTGACCCTACAGGCTTGAAGTTCTTTGGCCTGGCTGCTGATACCAGTTCAATGGTGGCCATCTTGCTGAATATGGGGCGGAGAGAGCTGTGGAAAGTCCCGATACTCCCAGTTCTGACAGCTTCCTGACAGCTGGCACGGAGCTGGATTCCGCAGCAGTGAAGTGGGCACATCTGGAACAGATCCTCACAAGGGCTTCCAGCTGAAATGTTAATTGTCTGGGATTAATCTGGGTACAAATCTGAGGTCGCTCTCCGTGCTCCCAAGAAGATATTATTTTGGCGAAATGCAAACGTAAGAAACACTTACAAATGTCAACTTGCACCCGAAGGCATCCAAGAAATCACACCCCGACCCGAACAAGGTGGGAGGCATTGAGGCGCTGTACTTACCGAGCCCGCCCCGGTACAAAGCAATGCAAAGTGATGCAACAAAATCCAAACATCTTCAAACTAAATCTCCAATGAGATTCCTATTCTTCCATAAGTCTGAGGGTGGGTTTTTTGCTCCAGTTTTGAAGCTAGGAGACTTCAATATACAGATCGCAAAGAGTTTAGGACGGGGGTCTCAAACTCTGTCCTCAAGGGCCACCAGCAGGTGAGCTTTTATGTATATCCCTGCTTCAGCACAGGTGTCTTCGACTGAGCCACTGATTGAGCCACTTGCGCTGAAGCAGTGCCTGATTGAGCCACCTGTGCTGAAGCAGAGATATTCATAAAAGCTGGCCTGCTGTGGCCCTTGAGGACTGACTTTGAGACCTCTGGTTTAGAGGCTGAAACAGCAGAGGGCAAGCAGCATGTATCCACCTCAGGGGTGGGACAAAAGAAGCCCTGCAGATGTACATGCAAGGGTTAATATGAGAAGGGGCCAGTGGTAACGTCTTATTAGGGAAATGTACAGGAATAGGGGATTGGTATTAAACACGTGTACAAGGTTATTGCATGGGTGAAAGACAGGGAAGCGCGGCGTTCCACTCAGAAGATATTTCCGAGCGCGACTTTACAGCGAGTCTATCAGACATTAGGACAAATATAAGTTGATGGATAAATGAAGCATTTCGGAGCTTTTCCTGATAACCGACGTCTGCAGTACAACCTGATACACTTCACTGTCTGTAATACAACCTGATACACTTTACTGTCTGTAATACAACCTGATACACTTTACTGTCTGTAATACAACCTGATACACTTCACTGTCTGTAATACAACCTGATACACTTCACTGTCTGTAATACAACCTGATACACTTCACTGTCTGTAATACAACCTGATACACTTCACTGTCTGTAGTACAACCTGATACACTTCACTGTCTGTAATACAACCTGATACACTTCACTGTCTGTAATACAACCTGATACACTTCACTGTCTGTAGTACAACCTGATACACTTCACTGTCTGTAATACAACCTGATACACTTTACTGTCTGTAATATAACCTGATACACTTCACTGTCTGTAATACAACCTGATACACTTCACTGTCTGTAATACAACCTGATACACTTCACTGTCTGTAATACAACCTGATACACTTCACTGTCTGTAATACAACCTGATACACTTCACTGTCTGTAGTACAACCTGATACACTTCACTGTCTGTAATACAACCTGATACACTTTACTGTCTGTAATATAACCTGATACACTTCACTGTCTGTAATACAACCTGATACACTTCACTGTCTGTAATACAACCTGATACACTTCACTGTCTGTAATACAACCTGATACACTTCACTGTCTGTAATACAACCTGATACACTTCACTGTCTGTAATACAACCTGATACACTTCACTGTCTGTAGTACAACCTGATACACTTCACTGTCTGTAATACAACCTGATACACTTCACTGTCTGTAATACAACCTGATACACTTCACTGTCTGTAATACAACCTGATACACGTCACTGTCTGTAATACAACCTGATACACTTCACTGTCTGTAATATAACCTGATACACTTCACTGTCTGTAATACAACCTGATACACTTCACTGTCTGTAATACAACCTGACACACTTCACTGTCTGTAATACAACCTGATACACTTCACTGTCTGTAATATAACCTGATACACTTCACTGTCTGTAATATAACCTGATACACTTCACTGTCTGTAATACAACCTGATACACTTCACTGTCTGTAATACAACCTGATACACTTCACTGTCTGTAATACAACGTGATACACTTTACTGTCTGTAATATAACCTGATACACTTCACTGTCTGTAATACAACCTGATACACTTCACTGTCTGTAATACAACCTGATACACTTCACTGTCTGTAATACAACCTGATACACTTCACTGTCTGTAATACAACCTGATACACTTCACTGTCTGTAATACAACGTGATACACTTCACTGTCTGTAGTACAACCTGATACACTTCACTGTCTGTAATACAACCTGATACACTTCACTGTCTGTAATACAACCTGATACACTTCACTGTCTGTAATACAACCTGATACACTTCACTGTCTGTAATACAACCTGATACACTTCACTGTCTGTAATACAACCTGACACACTTCACTGTCTGTAGTACAACCTGATACACTTCACTGTCTGTAATACAACCTGATACACTTCACTGTCTGTAATACAACCTGATACACTTCACTGTCTGTAATAAAAACTTGATACACTTCGCTGTCTGTAATACAACCTGATACACTTCACTGTCTGTAATACAACCTGATACACTTCACTGTCTGTAGTACAACCTGATACACTTCACTGTCTGTAATACAACCTGATACACTTTGCTGTCTGTAATACAACTTGATACACTTCACTGTCTGTAATACAACTTGATACACTTCGCTGTCTGTAATACAACCTGATACACTTCGCTGTCTGTAATACAACTTGATACACTTCACTGTCTGTAATACAACCTGATACACGTCACTGTCTGTAATACAACCTGATACACGTCACTGTCTGTAATACAACCTGATACACTTCACTGTCTGTAATACAACTTGATACACTTCGCTGTCTGTAATACAACCTGATACACTTCGCTGTCTGTAATACAACTTGATACACTTCACTGTCTGTAATACAACCTGATACACTTCACTGTCTGTAATACAACTTGATACACTTCGCTGTCTGTAATACAACCTGATACACTTCACTGTCTGTAATACAACCTGATACACTTCGCTGTCTGTAATACAACCTGACACACTTCACTGTCTGTAATACAACCTGACACACTTCACTGTTTGTAATACAACCTGACACACTTCACTGTCTGTAATACAACCTGACACACTTCACTGTCTGTAATACAACCTGATACACTTCACTGTCTGTAACACAACCTGATACACTTCACTGTCTGTAATACAACTTGATACACTTCACTGTCTGTAATACAACTTGATACACTTCACTGTCTGTAATACAACCTGATACACTTCGCTGTCTGTAATATAACTTGATACACTTCACTGTCTGTAATACAACCTGATACACTTCACTGTCTGTAATACAACCTGATACACTTCACTGTCTGTAATACAACCTGATACACTTCACTGTCTGTAATACAACCTGATACACGTCACTGTCTGTAATACAACCTGATACACTTCACTGTCTGTAGTACAACCTGATACACTTCACTGTCTGTAATACAACCTGATACACTTCACTGTCTGTAATACAACGTGATACACTTCGCTGTCTGTAATACAACCTGATACACTTCACTGTCTGTAATACAACCTGATACACTTCACTGTCTGTAATACAACCTGATACACTTCACTGTCTGTAATACAACCTGATACACTTCACTGTCTGTAATACAACCTGATACACTTCACTGTCTGTAGTACAACCTGATACACTTCACTGTCTGTAATACAACCTGATACACTTCACTGTCTGTAATACAACCTGATACACTTCACTGTCTGTAATACAACCTGATACACTTCACTGTCTGTAGTACAACTTGATACACTTCACTGTCTGTAATACAACCTGATACACTTCACTGTCTGTAATACAACCTGATACACTTCACTGTCTGTAATACAACCTGACACACTTCACTGTCTGTAATACAACCTGATACACTTCACTGTCTGTAATATAACCTGATACACTTCACTGTCTGTAATACAACCTGACACACTTCACTGTCTGTAATACAACCTGATACACTTCACTGTCTGTAATATAACCTGATACACTTCACTGTCTGTAATACAAGACACATGTAAAGACGCAGTCCAAACCGCTTCAAATATACAATATTTCTTTTTGTTAATATACTGTATGCAGCCTTTAATTACCTTTAATGAAAACAAATGATCTAAGCTTACGATCGATTGGTTCTCCCGTGATCGATCAGCAAAATCCTATTTCTCTGGGTTCACTAAATGGCTGCTTTTCAGTTTCAAATCAAACCTTCAGTGAGTGTAACTCAGCAGCTACAATGTATCCTTATATTACTAAGGTAACATTATCTATTACAGTTTACTGCTCAAACTGCTGGGAACATTGGCAACAAATGATCACAACCAGGAAAGTGTTACAGAGATCTTGCACTGCTGGGGAGGAGGGCTACACCTAATATAGAGATCAGAGGATGCTCAGTATGTTAAAACTAATAAAAAAAATGGCATTAAAACTTGAATTTTAAAATAAAAACACGTATGATATTGAATGCTTTGCTGCTTTGGATCCCACTGCTGGGTTTCCTTTTGACATTGGTCATATCATTTTATTTCCCTGTACATCAGGCAACATAAATTAGATTGCACGCTCTTCCGGGCAGGGGCTCGTTGTATCTGGAAACTTCTATGTACAGCACTGCATACATAGCAATTATTATAAACATATGATGATATTATTATAATTGTACTGCATAGAGACATTTATGTCGGAAGAAAGATGCTTTTTCCGCGCTGAATATACGTTATAAAGTTCAACTGAGAGGACATTGAAATTCGGACTCAATTATTCGACCTGCCCCAAAGCCTCAAGGTGACGGCCCGATACTCATATACGCTTCGGCAGTTTTGACCACACAAGGATTCCTGTGAAGGACCTCTTCCACTGACCCCTCAAACATCCGATAACCCCAATTCCAGACTTACAAAATCCAGATGAGTTCCTTGAAATTGCAATATGTTGAAATACCCTGTTCTGGTCAGAGATAGCATGTTACTGTCAACGAACCCAAAGATAGCATGTTACTGTCAACGAACCCAAAGATAGAATGTTCCTTTCAATAACCCAAAGATTGCATGTTCCTTTCAATAACCCAAAGATTGCATGTTCCTTTCAATAACCCAAAGATTGCATGTTCCTTTCAATAACCCAAAGATTGCATGTTCCTTTCAATAACCCAAAGATTGCATGTTCCTTTCAATAACCCAAAGATTGCATGTTCCTTTCAATGAACCCAAAGATTGGATGATGCCCCGATGGTTGTTAGCTTAGATTTAATATCTGTGGGAGGACCAGATCACTTAACCAGGCGTGGTGTCAGATATCACAGTACCTATCGGGACCTGGTCTTCATTAACAGACTCATTACAGATGGAATTCACCATATTGAGAAACTGTTAGAATTAAATACCACAAAATACCAGCACATCCCTGCAGATCCCCAACTTAATTTCATTTATTGCTGCTTAAAAGTCTGCAACACAAATATCATTAACCCTTTCTTATTCTATTCAACATGTTGTCTACAACCTGCTAGTGCAAAACCATTAACCCTTTCATATTTATTACAAAAAAAGACGGTGTGAAACAGCGCTACAGATATTAAATGGTGTACTTAATAAAGTGAAAGAACACTGGCAGCCAGGTAAATACTGACAGTACAGTCAGTCGGGGAACATAGGAAAAAAGAGGATACCGGCGCCACAATGAATAAATAATGGAAAGTCCTAACCATATGGGTGTATAGTCCAAATGGAGTCCTTAAACCACTGGTGATTAAGGAATCTCACATCAACGGAGTGCAATATGTGGGAAAAAGAAAAAAAAAACAAATTATGGTGCAGTATGCCAATCACTATTAGCTAAAATCATGACAGACTGACAACACAAGACAAACAAGACAAACAAACGTGAACACACTAGCAAGGCTGAAATTTAAAACAAAGCTAATTTATTAATACTGGATAATGGGAGGGTCACTGACATAACACGCATCCGGAGGGGTAAAAGTGAAACCCTACTCACAAGATGCTGGATAATAACAGGCAACCAGCTGGAATCGTGCTGGTGATCTTCCAAGATGGCGACCGGAGCGCTCTCACTGGCGTCCCCACGTGACAGGGGTAGGAGGGGAGTCACACGGACTATGTGATTTCCGGGGGTATGTGATGTCGCGCCTCACGATACTCCCAAAGCTGACGTTCCTCCTTCACTCCTCTTCCACGGCTTCACCACGGCTTCACCTGCTGAATTGCAATCTCCTCCACGGGCCAGATAAGGCTCTAAAACACTCAAAAACTTCCCGACGCGTTTCGTGCGCATGCGCGCACTTCTTCAAGGGATGTGCCTACCCCTTAGACTCGATGGTATAAATACTCACAGTCCTTGACTCCAATTGGCTAATTGATGATTACAATAATTTTAACCCCATACTGGACATGTTCAGGGTGGCACATAAATGGGCCAATGCTAGACAAAAATAACAAACTTACATAAACAGGTACACATAGCAACATTAATACATTAATACATAAAAACACATAAAATGGTTAAAAAAAATAATAATGAGAAGCATATTCAATGTATTGGATCATAGAAAGGCTTTCAGTTCAAAATCTATATTCATCCCTCTTGGGGAGAGGGTTTTTAGTTCATAGATCCAGTATGCTTCACGCATACTGGCCTGCTGTAATCTACTCCCACCTCTTGGATTAGCATCAACTAACTCAATAGCCTGACAACGTAGACCCTTAGGATTTTTGTCATGACACAAAAGAAAATGATGAGAGACACTATGTGTCACCAAACCCTTTTTGATATTATAAATGTGCTCATAAATGCGTCTCTGGAAGGTTCTCCCTGTTCTGCCTACATACTGCAAGCCACAAGGGCATTGCAGTAGGTATATAACAAACATTGAATGGCAGTTAATAAATGTTTTAATGGGGTAACTCCTAGAGGTGACATTGGATGTAAAATGTCTGGCATTTGTGCTATAAAAGCAAGCTACACACTTCACACAAGTAAAAAAACCTTTTAAGCTCCCTAATTGTCTCTGTTTTTGTTGTTTAACCGGACAGCTAGGAGCTAACTTGGATTTTAGGTTATTGGCCTTAGAAAATATGATGTTAGGTTTTTTTTGGGAGAATGTCCACTAAAACATCATCTTGCAACAAAATGGGCCAATATTTGTTTATAATTTGTTTTATTTTGGGCGCCATCTCATTATATTGGGTGATAAAAGCAACCTGCTTATTACACCTTTCTAGTGTGTCCTTTCTCTTATTATTATATTGGAGTAAAGTGTCCCTATGCATATTATTAACTTGATTAAAAGCTTCATCTAAAAGAGTCTCTGAATATTTTCTACTTATAAATTTATTTTTTAAGTCTTCCGCTTGTGTCCTAAAGGTCTCTTCTTACGTTTAAGACGCACTAGTTGACCCTTCGGAATGTTTCGCAGCCCCTGTGGATTATGCTGACTGTCTACACGCACATAGTTATTAGCCTGTACTGGCTTAAAAAAGGTCTTAGTTTGCAGATATATATATATTATATACTGTATTATGCAGTGTTTCATTTTTGACAAATATGTGAAGGTCCAAAAAATCAATGTGCTCAGTGCTAAAATTACAAGTGAATTTAAGATCAAGATGGTTGTGATTTAAATACGTGCAAAAATTATCCAGTGAGGCTTGACTGCCCGACCACACAAAAACCACATCATCAATGTAGCGCCGCCACGTGGAGTGGACATATGCTATGTGCGCCGATACGTCGGAGCTTCACCGTGAGACCTAGATGTGGAATTGCTCAAATTCAACATTAAATATCCAAGAATATAGATCTCGGACAGTTACACCTAATTCTATTGGGACTGCTACACTTTATGTTTTATTCTGGAAGAGAACTTCTCTGTGCCTATTACTTCTATACTCCAACTGCTCAACCCTAATTACAGAAAGGGAAGTCCCCCGCATGTTAAATATAGATGTTTGGCACAAAACATTTTTCGTATTTTTAAATACGTTGGCTAAACTAATATCTTCATAGTAACGTTAATCTTTTTTCCCGCTCTTTATTGTTTTTGTTCCAACTACTCACGCTGTTTTCGTTAGCAAAGAGATAAAAGGGGAGAACACAAATAAAAGTTAATATTAAGATTACATACACAGTGATTACAATATAAATGTATTCTTTCACAGGCAGCAAATAGTTTAAGGGCGATCGCATCTTTCCAAGGAAGTGAAATTACTTTGCAAAGTTGTTTTAATGAAACAGCGCTCATTATGTGGGGCTTCAGGTGGTAAATACGGTATCCTGATTCAATCGGAAAGGACCCCACCCTAAAGAATGCCCCCTCCCAATGTTACAGAGCAACCTGCTCCGTGTGCATCAAAAATAATTACAATCCGTCAAAATGCCATCAAGACATTTCAGCGCAGGATAAACAGTGTGTGTAATGTCAGTGGCCAGCTGAGCCCCACAGGATGGAACAGCTGTCTCTGAACAGGTCCTCTGAGCAGGTCCTGTGGAAGTCCTGGAGATCCAGCTTACCCATGGGTATTCGATCTGGCGTACCTTTTAATATTATCTTTGGGTTCTTCTATGAGATATAATTGGCAGATGTTTCACTGTCGTTTTTGTTTTGCTTGGACCGATAGAACTATAAATACAGGAGTAATGAGTATCTCGCGTAGCGTCAATTTACCCAAGGTTGAGCTTGATGGGCACATGTCTATTTTCCACCGGATTTCCCATATTACTGTGTTCTTTGTATCCGCGGGGGGAACGGGGAGAAACAGTGCAGCTGAGGTGAATAACGGGATTAGAATGTAAGCTCTTCGGGTCAGATCTGTACAGTACGTCCTTGTGGTGCTTTTACATGCACTGTACGCTTGCTATGTGCTTGTAAAGTTCCATGTACTGCAGACACCTCTGGCACTGAAAGAGTCAAATCTCATGTCTAATTAGAATTAAACAAAACAAATGACAAAGTCCCAGGAATGAAAGCCAGGTTTATTTCCACAAGGGAGATATTATGTTGTCCAAATTCCATTTCGTTATAAATCTTTCATTGTGTAATGGATATTCTGTAGCTGCACTGTAATTACAAAGTATGTTACAATGTAATTACACTTAACCTTTGCCGGTGGAAGCAGCTATTACACTTCCCGGGCTGGGATTAGAGCTGAAGCTTAGGCTCAGCGCTCCCCATTACATGAAGGAACCGTACAAAGTGATTCCGATGAAAGTAAATATACAGAAACACAAGGAAAGTGTGTTTGGTGCCGGACGCTCTGGCAGTGAAAGGGTTACGTGGAGCAGTTTGCTGCCGGGCGCTCTGGCAGTGAAAGGGTTACATGGCGCAGTTTGCTGCCGGACCTTGTGGCAGTGAAAGGGTTACATGGAGCAGTGTGCTGCCGGACACTCTGGCAGTGAAAGGGTTACATGTAGCAGTTTGGTGCCGGACGCTCTGGCAGTGAATGGGTTACATGGCGCAGTTTGGTGCCGGACGCTCTGGCAGTGAAAGGGTTACGTGGAGCAATTTGCTGTCGGGCGCTCTGGCAGTGAAAGGGTTACATGGCGCAGTTTGCTGCCGGACCTTGTGGCAGTGAAAGGGTTACATGGAGCAGTGTGCTGCCGGACACTCTGGCAGTGAAAGGGTTACATGTAGCAGTTTGGTGCCGGACGCTCTGGCAGTGAATGGGTTACATGGCGCAGTTTGCTGCCGGACGCTGTGGCAGTGAAAGGGTTACATGGAGCAGTTTGCTGCCGGACGCTGTGGCAGTGAAAGGGTTACATGGAGCAGTTTGCTGCCGGGCGCTCTGGCAGTGAAAGGGTTACATGGCGCAATTTGCTGTCGGGCGCTCTGGCAGTGAAAGGGTTACATGGCGCAGTTTGCTGCCGGACCTTGTGGCAGTGAAAGGGTTACATGGAGCAGTTTGGTGCCGGACACTCTGGCAGTGAAAGGGTTACATGGCGCAGTTTGGTGAAGGACGCTCTGGCAGTGAACGGGTTACATGGAGCAGTTTGCTGCCGGGCGCTGTGGCAGTGAAAGGGTTACATGGAGCAGTTTGCTGCCGGGCGCTCTGGCAGTGAAAGGGTTACATGGAGCAGTTTGCTGCCGGGCGCTCTGGCAGTGAAAGGGTTACATGGAGCAGTTTGCTGTCGGGCGCTCTGGCAGTGAAAGGGTTACATGGCGCAGTTTGCTGCCGGGCGTTCTGGCAGTGAAAGTGTTACATGGCGCAGTTTGCTGCCGGTCGCTCTGGCAGTGAAAGGGTTACATGGAGCAGTTTGGTGCCGGCGCTCTGGCAGTGAATGGGTTACATGGAGCAGTTTGGTGCCGGACGCTGTGGCAGTGAAAGGGTTACATGGAGCAGTTTGCTGTCGGGCGCTCTGGCAGTGAAAGGGTTACATGGCGCAGTTTGCTGCCGGACACTCTGGCAGTGAATGGGTTACATGGAGCAGTTTGCTGCCGGACAATCTAGCAGTGAAAGGGTTACATGGAGCAGTTTGGTGCCGGACGCTCTGGCAGTGAAAGGGTTACATGGAGCAGTTTGCTGCCGGGCGCTCTGGCAGTGAAAGGGTTACATGGAGCAGTTTGCTGTCGGGCGCTCTGGCAGTGAAAGGGTTAAATGGAGCAGTTTGGTGCCGGACACTCTGGCAGTGAATGAGTTACATGGAGCAGTTTGGTGCCGGCGCTCTGGCAGTGAATGGGTTACATGGAGCAGTTTGGTGCCGGACCTTGTGGCAGTGAAAGGGTTAAATGGAGCAGTTGCCTGTCAGACGCTCTGGCAGTGAACGGGTTACACGGCGCAGTTTAGTGCAGGACGTTGTGGCAGTGAAAGGGTTACACGGAGCAGTTTAGTGCAGGACGTTGTGGCAGTGAAAGGGTTACATGGAGCAGTTTAGTGCAGGACGCTGTGGCAGTGAAAGGGTTACATGGAGCAGTTTGGTGCAGGACGCTGTGGCAGTGAAAGGGTTACATGGAGCAGTTTGCTGCCGGACACTCTGGCAGTGAAAGGGTTACATGGAACAGTTTGCTGCCGGACAATCTGGCAGTGAAAGGGTTACATGGAGCAGTTTGGTGCCGGACACTCTGGCAGTGAAAGGGTTACATGGCGCAGTTTGGTGCCGGACGCTCTGGCAGTGAAAGGGTTACATGGAGCAGTTTGCTGCCGGACGCTCTGGCAGTGAAAGGGTTACATGGAGCAGTTTGCTGCCGGACACTCTGGCAGTGAAAGGGTTACATGGAGCAGTTTGCTGCCGGGCACTCTGGCAGTGAAAGGGTTACATGGAGCAGTTTGCTGCCGGCGCTCTGGCAGTGAAAGGGTTACATGGAGCAGTTTGCAGTCGGACACTCTGGCAGTGAAAGGGTTACATGGAGCAGTTTGCTGCCGGACACTCTGGCAGTGAAAGGGTTACATGGAGCAGTTTGCTGCCGGACACTCTGGCAGTGAAAGGGTTACATGGAGCAGTTTGCTGCCGGGCGCTCTGGCAGTGAAAGGGTTACATGGAGCAGTTTGGTGCCCGACGCTGTGGCAGTGAAAGGGTTACATGGCGCAGTTTGGTGCCGGACGCTCTGGCAGTGAATGGGTTACATGGAGCAGTTTGATGCCGGACGCTCTGGCAGTGAAAGGGTTACATGGAGCAGTTTGGTGCCGGACGCTCTGGCAGTGAAAGGGTTACATGGAGCAGTTTGCTGCCGGACGCTGTGGCAGTGAAAGGGTTACATGGAGCAGTTTGCTGCCGGGCGCTCTGGCAGTGAAAGGGTTACATGGAGCAGTTTGCTGCCGGACACTCTGGCAGTGAAAGGGTTACATGGAGCAGTTTGCTGCCGGGCGCTCTGGCAGTGAAAGGGTTACATGGCGCAGTTTGCTGCTGGACCTTGTGGCAGTGAAAGGGTTACATGGAGCAGTGTGCTGCCGGACACTCTGGCAGTGAAAGGGTTACATGTAGCAGTTTGGTGCCGGACGCTCTGGCAGTGAATGGGTTACATGGCGCAGTTTGGTGCCGGACGCTCTGGCAGTGAAAGGGTTACGTGGAGCAATTTGCTGTCGGGCGCTCTGGCAGTGAAAGGGTTACATGGCGCAGTTTGCTGCCGGACCTTGTGGCAGTGAAAGGGTTACATGGAGCAGTGTGCTGCCGGACACTCTGGCAGTGAAAGGGTTACATGGAGCAGTTTGGTGCCCGACGCTGTGGCAGTGAAAGGGTTACATGGCGCAGTTTGGTGCCGGACGCTCTGGCAGTGAATGGGTTACATGGAGCAGTTTGATGCCGGACGCTCTGGCAGTGAAAGGGTTACATGGAGCAGTTTGGTGCCGGACGCTCTGGCAGTGAAAGGGTTACATGGAGCAGTTTGCTGCCGGACGCTGTGGCAGTGAAAGGGTTACATGGAGCAGTTTGCTGCCGGGCGCTCTGGCAGTGAAAGGGTTACATGGAGCAGTTTGCTGCCGGACACTCTGGCAGTGAAAGGGTTACATGGCGCAATTTGCTGTCGGGCGCTCTGGCAGTGAAAGGGTTACATGGCGCAGTTTGCTGCCGGACCTTGTGGCAGTGAAAGGGTTACATGGAGCAGTTTGGTGCCGGACACTCTGGCAGTGAAAGGGTTACATGGCGCAGTTTGGTGAAGGACGCTCTGGCAGTGAACGGGTTACATGGAGCAGTTTGCTGCCGGGCGCTGTGGCAGTGAAAGGGTTACATGGAGCAGTTTGCTGCCGGGCGCTCTGGCAGTGAAAGGGTTACATGGAGCAGTTTGCTGCCGGGCGCTCTGGCAGTGAAAGGGTTACATGGAGCAGTTTGCTGTCGGGCGCTCTGGCAGTGAAAGGGTTACATGGCGCAGCTTGCTGCCGGGCGTTCTGGCAGTGAAAGTGTTACATGGCGCAGTTTGCTGCCGGTCGCTCTGGCAGTGAAAGGGTTACATGGAGCAGTTTGGTGCCGGCGCTCTGGCAGTGAATGGGTTACATGGAGCAGTTTGGTGCCGGACGCTGTGGCAGTGAAAGGGTTACATGGAGCAGTTTGCTGTCGGGCGCTCTGGCAGTGAAAGGGTTACATGGCGCAGTTTGCTGCCGGACACTCTGGCAGTGAATGGGTTACATGGAGCAGTTTGCTGCCGGACAATCTAGCAGTGAAAGGGTTACATGGAGCAGTTTGGTGCCGGACGCTCTGGCAGTGAAAGGGTTACATGGAGCAGTTTGCTGCCGGGCGCTCTGGCAGTGAAAGGGTTACATGGAGCAGTTTGCTGTCGGGCGCTCTGGCAGTGAATGGGTTACATGGAGCAGTTTGGTGCCGGCGCTCTGGCAGTGAATGGGTTACATGGAGCAGTTTGGTGCCGGACCTTGTGGCAGTGAAAGGGTTAAATGGAGCAGTTGCCTGTCAGACGCTCTGGCAGTGAACGGGTTACACGGCGCAGTTTAGTGCAGGACGTTGTGGCAGTGAAAGGGTTACATGGAGCAGTTTAGTGCAGGACGTTGTGGCAGTGAAAGGGTTACATGGAGCAGTTTAGTGCAGGACGCTGTGGCAGTGAAAGGGTTACATGGAGCAGTTTGGTGCAGGACGCTGTGGCAGTGAAAGGGTTACATGGAGCAGTTTGCTGCCGGACACTCTGGCAGTGAAAGGGTTACATGGAACAGTTTGCTGCCGGACAATCTGGCAGTGAAAGGGTTACATGGAGCAGTTTGGTGCCGGACACTCTGGCAGTGAAAGGGTTACATGGCGCAGTTTGGTGCCGGACGCTCTGGCAGTGAAAGGGTTACATGGAGCAGTTTGCTGCCGGACGCTCTGGCAGTGAAAGGGTTACATGGAGCAGTTTGCTGCCGGACACTCTGGCAGTGAAAGGGTTACATGGAGCAGTTTGCTGCCGGGCGCTCTGGCAGTGAAAGGGTTACATGGAGCAGTTTGCTGCCGGACACTCTGGCAGTGAAAGGGTTACATGGAGCAGTTTGCTGCCGGGCGCTCTGGCAGTGAAAGGGTTACATGGAGCAGTTTGCTGCCGGCGCTCTGGCAGTGAAAGGGTTACATGGAGCAGTTTGCAGTCGGACACTCTGGCAGTGAAAGGGTTACATGGAGCAGTTTGCTGCCGGACACTCTGGCAGTGAAAGGGTTACATGGAGCAGTTTGCTGCCGGACACTCTGGCAGTGAAAGGGTTACATGGAGCAGTTTGCTGCCGGGCGCTCTGGCAGTGAAAGGGTTACATGGAGCAGTTTGGTGCCCGACGCTGTGGCAGTGAAAGGGTTACATGGCGCAGTTTGGTGCCGGACGCTCTGGCAGTGAATGGGTTACATGGAGCAGTTTGATGCCGGACGCTCTAGCAGTGAAAGGGTTACATGGAGCAGTTTGGTGCCGGACGCTCTGGCAGTGAAAGGGTTACATGGAGCAGTTTGCTGCCGGACGCTGTGGCAGTGAAAGGGTTACATGGAGCAGTTTGCTGCCGGGCGCTCTGGCAGTGAAAGGGTTACATGGAGCAGTTTGCTGCCGGACACTCTGGCAGTGAAAGGGTTACATGGAACAGTTTGCTGCCGGGCGCTCTGGCAGTGAAAGGGTTACATGGAGCAGTTTGCTGCCGGCGCTCTGGCAGTGAAAGGGTTACATGGAGCAGTTTGCAGTCGGACACTCTGGCAGTGAAAGGGTTACATGGAGCAGTTTGCTGCCGGACACTCTGGCAGTGAAAGGGTTACATGGAGCAGTTTGCTGCCGGACACTCTGGCAGTGAAAGGGTTACATGGAGCAGTTTGCTGCCGGGCGCTCTGGCAGTGAAAGGGTTACATGGAGCAGTTTGCTGCCGGACACTCTGGCAGTGAAAGGGTTACATGGCGCAGTTTGCTGCCGGACCTTGTGGCAGTGAAAGGGTTACATGGAGCAGTGTGCTGCCGGACACTCTGGCAGTGAAAGGGTTACATGTAGCAGTTTGGTGCCGGACGCTCTGGCAGTGAATGGGTTACATGGCGCAGTTTGCTGCCGGACGCTGTGGCAGTGAAAGGGTTACATGGAGCAGTTTGCTGCCGGACGCTGTGGCAGTGAAAGGGTTACATGGAGCAGTTTGCTGCCGGGCGCTCTGGCAGTGAAAGGGTTACATGGCGCAGTTTGCTGCCGGACCTTGTGGCAGTGAAAGGGTTACATGGAGCAGTTTGGTGCCGGACACTCTGGCAGTGAAAGGGTTACATGGCGCAGTTTGGTGAAGGACGCTCTGGCAGTGAACGGGTTACATGGAGCAGTTTGCTGCCGGGCGCTGTGGCAGTGAAAGGGTTACATGGAGCAGTTTGCTGCCGGGCGCTCTGGCAGTGAAAGGGTTACATGGAGCAGTTTGCTGCCGGGCGCTCTGGCAGTGAAAGGGTTACATGGAGCAGTTTGCTGTCGGGCGCTCTGGCAGTGAAAGGGTTACATGGCGCAGTTTGCTGCCGGGCGTTCTGGCAGTGAAAGTGTTACATGGCGCAGTTTGCTGCCGGTCGCTCTGGCAGTGAAAGGGTTACATGGAGCAGTTTGGTGCCGGCGCTCTGGCAGTGAATGGGTTACATGGAGCAGTTTGGTGCCGGACGCTGTGGCAGTGAAAGGGTTACATGGCGCAGTTTGCTGCCGGACCTTGTGGCAGTGAAAGGGTTAAATGGAGCAGTTGCCTGTCAGACGCTCTGGCAGTGAACGGGTTACACGGCGCAGTTTAGTGCAGGACGTTGTGGCAGTGAAAGGGTTACATGGAGCAGTTTAGTGCAGGACGTTGTGGCAGTGAAAGGGTTACATGGAGCAGTTTAGTGCAGGACGCTGTGGCAGTGAAAGGGTTACATGGAGCAGTTTGGTGCAGGACGCTGTGGCAGTGAAAGGGTTACATGGAGCAGTTTGCTGCCGGACACTCTGGCAGTGAAAGGGTTACATGGAACAGTTTGCTGCCGGACAATCTGGCAGTGAAAGGGTTACATGGAGCAGTTTGGTGCCGGACACTCTGGCAGTGAAAGGGTTACATGGCGCAGTTTGGTGCCGGACGCTCTGGCAGTGAAAGGGTTACATGGAGCAGTTTGCTGCCGGACGCTCTGGCAGTGAAAGGGTTACATGGAGCAGTTTGCTGCCGGACACTCTGGCAGTGAAAGGGTTACATGGAGCAGTTTGCTGCCGGGCGCTCTGGCAGTGAAAGGGTTACATGGAGCAGTTTGCTGCCGGACACTCTGGCAGTGAAAGGGTTACATGGAGCAGTTTGCTGCCGGGCGCTCTGGCAGTGAAAGGGTTACATGGAGCAGTTTGCTGCCGGCGCTCTGGCAGTGAAAGGGTTACATGGAGCAGTTTGCAGTCGGACACTCTGGCAGTGAAAGGGTTACATGGAGCAGTTTGCTGCCGGACACTCTGGCAGTGAAAGGGTTACATGGAGCAGTTTGCTGCCGGACACTCTGGCAGTGAAAGGGTTACATGGAGCAGTTTGCTGCCGGGCGCTCTGGCAGTGAAAGGGTTACATGGAGCAGTTTGGTGCCCGACGCTGTGGCAGTGAAAGGGTTACATGGCGCAGTTTGGTGCCGGACGCTCTGGCAGTGAATGGGTTACATGGAGCAGTTTGATGCCGGACGCTCTAGCAGTGAAAGGGTTACATGGAGCAGTTTGGTGCCGGACGCTCTGGCAGTGAAAGGGTTACATGGAGCAGTTTGCTGCCGGACGCTGTGGCAGTGAAAGGGTTACATGGAGCAGTTTGCTGCCGGGCGCTCTGGCAGTGAAAGGGTTACATGGAGCAGTTTGCTGCCGGACACTCTGGCAGTGAAAGGGTTACATGGAACAGTTTGCTGCCGGGCGCTCTGGCAGTGAAAGGGTTACATGGAGCAGTTTGCTGCCGGCGCTCTGGCAGTGAAAGGGTTACATGGAGCAGTTTGCAGTCGGACACTCTGGCAGTGAAAGGGTTACATGGAGCAGTTTGCTGCCGGACACTCTGGCAGTGAAAGGGTTACATGGAGCAGTTTGCTGCCGGACACTCTGGCAGTGAAAGGGTTACATGGAGCAGTTTGCTGCCGGGCGCTCTGGCAGTGAAAGGGTTACATGGAGCAGTTTGCTGCCGGACACTCTGGCAGTGAAAGGGTTACATGGCGCAGTTTGCTGCCGGACCTTGTGGCAGTGAAAGGGTTACATGGAGCAGTGTGCTGCCGGACACTCTGGCAGTGAAAGGGTTACATGTAGCAGTTTGGTGCCGGACGCTCTGGCAGTGAATGGGTTACATGGCGCAGTTTGCTGCCGGACGCTGTGGCAGTGAAAGGGTTACATGGAGCAGTTTGCTGCCGGACGCTGTGGCAGTGAAAGGGTTACATGGAGCAGTTTGCTGCCGGGCGCTCTGGCAGTGAAAGGGTTACATGGCGCAGTTTGCTGCCGGACCTTGTGGCAGTGAAAGGGTTACATGGAGCAGTTTGGTGCCGGACACTCTGGCAGTGAAAGGGTTACATGGCGCAGTTTGGTGAAGGACGCTCTGGCAGTGAACGGGTTACATGGAGCAGTTTGCTGCCGGGCGCTGTGGCAGTGAAAGGGTTACATGGAGCAGTTTGCTGCCGGGCGCTCTGGCAGTGAAAGGGTTACATGGAGCAGTTTGCTGCCGGGCGCTCTGGCAGTGAAAGGGTTACATGGAGCAGTTTGCTGTCGGGCGCTCTGGCAGTGAAAGGGTTACATGGCGCAGTTTGCTGCCGGGCGTTCTGGCAGTGAAAGTGTTACATGGCGCAGTTTGCTGCCGGTCGCTCTGGCAGTGAAAGGGTTACATGGAGCAGTTTGGTGCCGGCGCTCTGGCAGTGAATGGGTTACATGGAGCAGTTTGGTGCCGGACGCTGTGGCAGTGAAAGGGTTACATGGAGCAGTTTGCTGTCGGGCGCTCTGGCAGTGAAAGGGTTACATGGCGCAGTTTGCTGCCGGACCTTGTGGCAGTGAAAGGGTTACATGGAGCAGTTTGGTGCCGGACACTCTGGCAGTGAAAGGGTTACATGGCGCAGTTTGGTGAAGGACGCTCTGGCAGTGAACGGGTTACATGGAGCAGTTTGCTGCCGGGCGCTGTGGCAGTGAAAGGGTTACATGGAGCAGTTTGCTGCCGGGCGCTCTGGCAGTGAAAGGGTTACATGGAGCAGTTTGCTGC
Organism: Ascaphus truei; assembly: GCF_040206685.1. Taxonomy (NCBI): domain Eukaryota; kingdom Metazoa; phylum Chordata; class Amphibia; order Anura; family Ascaphidae; genus Ascaphus; species Ascaphus truei. The sequence goes on along the minus strand of NC_134490.1, from coordinate 1,369,342 downwards.
CGGGCGCTCTGGCAGTGAAAGGGTTACATGGAGCAGTTTGCTGTCGGGCGCTCTGGCAGTGAAAGGGTTACATGGCGCAGTTTGCTGCCGGGCGTTCTGGCAGTGAAAGTGTTACATGGCGCAGTTTGCTGCCGGTCGCTCTGGCAGTGAAAGGGTTACATGGAGCAGTTTGGTGCCGGCGCTCTGGCAGTGAATGGGTTACATGGAGCAGTTTGGTGCCGGACGCTGTGGCAGTGAAAGGGTTACATGGAGCAGTTTGCTGTCGGGCGCTCTGGCAGTGAAAGGGTTACATGGCGCAGTTTGCTGCCGGACACTCTGGCAGTGAATGGGTTACATGGAGCAGTTTGCTGCCGGACAATCTAGCAGTGAAAGGGTTACATGGAGCAGTTTGGTGCCGGACGCTCTGGCAGTGAAAGGGTTACATGGAGCAGTTTGCTGCCGGGCGCTCTGGCAGTGAAAGGGTTACATGGAGCAGTTTGCTGTCGGGCGCTCTGGCAGTGAAAGGGTTAAATGGAGCAGTTTGGTGCCGGACACTCTGGCAGTGAATGAGTTACATGGAGCAGTTTGGTGCCGGCGCTCTGGCAGTGAATGGGTTACATGGAGCAGTTTGGTGCCGGACCTTGTGGCAGTGAAAGGGTTAAATGGAGCAGTTGCCTGTCAGACGCTCTGGCAGTGAACGGGTTACACGGCGCAGTTTAGTGCAGGACGTTGTGGCAGTGAAAGGGTTACACGGAGCAGTTTAGTGCAGGACGTTGTGGCAGTGAAAGGGTTACATGGAGCAGTTTAGTGCAGGACGCTGTGGCAGTGAAAGGGTTACATGGAGCAGTTTGGTGCAGGACGCTGTGGCAGTGAAAGGGTTACATGGAGCAGTTTGCTGCCGGACACTCTGGCAGTGAAAGGGTTACATGGAACAGTTTGCTGCCGGACAATCTGGCAGTGAAAGGGTTACATGGAGCAGTTTGGTGCCGGACACTCTGGCAGTGAAAGGGTTACATGGCGCAGTTTGGTGCCGGACGCTCTGGCAGTGAAAGGGTTACATGGAGCAGTTTGCTGCCGGACGCTCTGGCAGTGAAAGGGTTACATGGAGCAGTTTGCTGCCGGACACTCTGGCAGTGAAAGGGTTACATGGAGCAGTTTGCTGCCGGGCACTCTGGCAGTGAAAGGGTTACATGGAGCAGTTTGCTGCCGGCGCTCTGGCAGTGAAAGGGTTACATGGAGCAGTTTGCAGTCGGACACTCTGGCAGTGAAAGGGTTACATGGAGCAGTTTGCTGCCGGACACTCTGGCAGTGAAAGGGTTACATGGAGCAGTTTGCTGCCGGACACTCTGGCAGTGAAAGGGTTACATGGAGCAGTTTGCTGCCGGGCGCTCTGGCAGTGAAAGGGTTACATGGAGCAGTTTGGTGCCCGACGCTGTGGCAGTGAAAGGGTTACATGGCGCAGTTTGGTGCCGGACGCTCTGGCAGTGAATGGGTTACATGGAGCAGTTTGATGCCGGACGCTCTGGCAGTGAAAGGGTTACATGGAGCAGTTTGGTGCCGGACGCTCTGGCAGTGAAAGGGTTACATGGAGCAGTTTGCTGCCGGACGCTGTGGCAGTGAAAGGGTTACATGGAGCAGTTTGCTGCCGGGCGCTCTGGCAGTGAAAGGGTTACATGGAGCAGTTTGCTGCCGGACACTCTGGCAGTGAAAGGGTTACATGGAGCAGTTTGCTGCCGGGCGCTCTGGCAGTGAAAGGGTTACATGGCGCAGTTTGCTGCTGGACCTTGTGGCAGTGAAAGGGTTACATGGAGCAGTGTGCTGCCGGACACTCTGGCAGTGAAAGGGTTACATGTAGCAGTTTGGTGCCGGACGCTCTGGCAGTGAATGGGTTACATGGCGCAGTTTGGTGCCGGACGCTCTGGCAGTGAAAGGGTTACGTGGAGCAATTTGCTGTCGGGCGCTCTGGCAGTGAAAGGGTTACATGGCGCAGTTTGCTGCCGGACCTTGTGGCAGTGAAAGGGTTACATGGAGCAGTGTGCTGCCGGACACTCTGGCAGTGAAAGGGTTACATGGAGCAGTTTGGTGCCCGACGCTGTGGCAGTGAAAGGGTTACATGGCGCAGTTTGGTGCCGGACGCTCTGGCAGTGAATGGGTTACATGGAGCAGTTTGATGCCGGACGCTCTGGCAGTGAAAGGGTTACATGGAGCAGTTTGGTGCCGGACGCTCTGGCAGTGAAAGGGTTACATGGAGCAGTTTGCTGCCGGACGCTGTGGCAGTGAAAGGGTTACATGGAGCAGTTTGCTGCCGGGCGCTCTGGCAGTGAAAGGGTTACATGGAGCAGTTTGCTGCCGGACACTCTGGCAGTGAAAGGGTTACATGGCGCAATTTGCTGTCGGGCGCTCTGGCAGTGAAAGGGTTACATGGCGCAGTTTGCTGCCGGACCTTGTGGCAGTGAAAGGGTTACATGGAGCAGTTTGGTGCCGGACACTCTGGCAGTGAAAGGGTTACATGGCGCAGTTTGGTGAAGGACGCTCTGGCAGTGAACGGGTTACATGGAGCAGTTTGCTGCCGGGCGCTGTGGCAGTGAAAGGGTTACATGGAGCAGTTTGCTGCCGGGCGCTCTGGCAGTGAAAGGGTTACATGGAGCAGTTTGCTGCCGGGCGCTCTGGCAGTGAAAGGGTTACATGGAGCAGTTTGCTGTCGGGCGCTCTGGCAGTGAAAGGGTTACATGGCGCAGCTTGCTGCCGGGCGTTCTGGCAGTGAAAGTGTTACATGGCGCAGTTTGCTGCCGGTCGCTCTGGCAGTGAAAGGGTTACATGGAGCAGTTTGGTGCCGGCGCTCTGGCAGTGAATGGGTTACATGGAGCAGTTTGGTGCCGGACGCTGTGGCAGTGAAAGGGTTACATGGAGCAGTTTGCTGTCGGGCGCTCTGGCAGTGAAAGGGTTACATGGCGCAGTTTGCTGCCGGACACTCTGGCAGTGAATGGGTTACATGGAGCAGTTTGCTGCCGGACAATCTAGCAGTGAAAGGGTTACATGGAGCAGTTTGGTGCCGGACGCTCTGGCAGTGAAAGGGTTACATGGAGCAGTTTGCTGCCGGGCGCTCTGGCAGTGAAAGGGTTACATGGAGCAGTTTGCTGTCGGGCGCTCTGGCAGTGAATGGGTTACATGGAGCAGTTTGGTGCCGGCGCTCTGGCAGTGAATGGGTTACATGGAGCAGTTTGGTGCCGGACCTTGTGGCAGTGAAAGGGTTAAATGGAGCAGTTGCCTGTCAGACGCTCTGGCAGTGAACGGGTTACACGGCGCAGTTTAGTGCAGGACGTTGTGGCAGTGAAAGGGTTACATGGAGCAGTTTAGTGCAGGACGTTGTGGCAGTGAAAGGGTTACATGGAGCAGTTTAGTGCAGGACGCTGTGGCAGTGAAAGGGTTACATGGAGCAGTTTGGTGCAGGACGCTGTGGCAGTGAAAGGGTTACATGGAGCAGTTTGCTGCCGGACACTCTGGCAGTGAAAGGGTTACATGGAACAGTTTGCTGCCGGACAATCTGGCAGTGAAAGGGTTACATGGAGCAGTTTGGTGCCGGACACTCTGGCAGTGAAAGGGTTACATGGCGCAGTTTGGTGCCGGACGCTCTGGCAGTGAAAGGGTTACATGGAGCAGTTTGCTTCCGGACGCTCTGGCAGTGAAAGGGTTACATGGAGCAGTTTGCTGCCGGACACTCTGGCAGTGAAAGGGTTACATGGAGCAGTTTGCTGCCGGGCGCTCTGGCAGTGAAAGGGTTACATGGAGCAGTTTGCTGCCGGACACTCTGGCAGTGAAAGGGTTACATGGAGCAGTTTGCTGCCGGGCGCTCTGGCAGTGAAAGGGTTACATGGAGCAGTTTGCTGCCGGCGCTCTGGCAGTGAAAGGGTTACATGGAGCAGTTTGCAGTCGGACACTCTGGCAGTGAAAGGGTTACATGGAGCAGTTTGCTGCCGGACACTCTGGCAGTGAAAGGGTTACATGGAGCAGTTTGCTGCCGGACACTCTGGCAGTGAAAGGGTTACATGGAGCAGTTTGCTGCCGGGCGCTCTGGCAGTGAAAGGGTTACATGGAGCAGTTTGGTGCCCGACGCTGTGGCAGTGAAAGGGTTACATGGCGCAGTTTGGTGCCGGACGCTCTGGCAGTGAATGGGTTACATGGAGCAGTTTGATGCCGGACGCTCTAGCAGTGAAAGGGTTACATGGAGCAGTTTGGTGCCGGACGCTCTGGCAGTGAAAGGGTTACATGGAGCAGTTTGCTGCCGGACGCTGTGGCAGTGAAAGGGTTACATGGAGCAGTTTGCTGCCGGGCGCTCTGGCAGTGAAAGGGTTACATGGAGCAGTTTGCTGCCGGACACTCTGGCAGTGAAAGGGTTACATGGAACAGTTTGCTGCCGGGCGCTCTGGCAGTGAAAGGGTTACATGGAGCAGTTTGCTGCCGGCGCTCTGGCAGTGAAAGGGTTACATGGAGCAGTTTGCAGTCGGACACTCTGGCAGTGAAAGGGTTACATGGAGCAGTTTGCTGCCGGACACTCTGGCAGTGAAAGGGTTACATGGAGCAGTTTGCTGCCGGACACTCTGGCAGTGAAAGGGTTACATGGAGCAGTTTGCTGCCGGGCGCTCTGGCAGTGAAAGGGTTACATGGAGCAGTTTGCTGCCGGACACTCTGGCAGTGAAAGGGTTACATGGCGCAGTTTGCTGCCGGACCTTGTGGCAGTGAAAGGGTTACATGGAGCAGTGTGCTGCCGGACACTCTGGCAGTGAAAGGGTTACATGTAGCAGTTTGGTGCCGGACGCTCTGGCAGTGAATGGGTTACATGGCGCAGTTTGCTGCCGGACGCTGTGGCAGTGAAAGGGTTACATGGAGCAGTTTGCTGCCGGACGCTGTGGCAGTGAAAGGGTTACATGGAGCAGTTTGCTGCCGGGCGCTCTGGCAGTGAAAGGGTTACATGGCGCAGTTTGCTGCCGGACCTTGTGGCAGTGAAAGGGTTACATGGAGCAGTTTGGTGCCGGACACTCTGGCAGTGAAAGGGTTACATGGCGCAGTTTGGTGAAGGACGCTCTGGCAGTGAACGGGTTACATGGAGCAGTTTGCTGCCGGGCGCTGTGGCAGTGAAAGGGTTACATGGAGCAGTTTGCTGCCGGGCGCTCTGGCAGTGAAAGGGTTACATGGAGCAGTTTGCTGCCGGGCGCTCTGGCAGTGAAAGGGTTACATGGATCAGTTTGCTGTCGGGCGCTCTGGCAGTGAAAGGGTTACATGGCGCAGTTTGCTGCCGGGCGTTCTGGCAGTGAAAGTGTTACATGGCGCAGTTTGCTGCCGGTCGCTCTGGCAGTGAAAGGGTTACATGGAGCAGTTTGGTGCCGGCGCTCTGGCAGTGAATGGGTTACATGGAGCAGTTTGGTGCCGGACGCTGTGGCAGTGAAAGGGTTACATGGAGCAGTTTGCTGTCGGGCGCTCTGGCAGTGAAAGGGTTACATGGCGCAGTTTGCTGCCGGACCTTGTGGCAGTGAAAGGGTTAAATGGAGCAGTTGCCTGTCAGACGCTCTGGCAGTGAACGGGTTACACGGCGCAGTTTAGTGCAGGACGTTGTGGCAGTGAAAGGGTTACATGGAGCAGTTTAGTGCAGGACGTTGTGGCAGTGAAAGGGTTACATGGAGCAGTTTAGTGCAGGACGCTGTGGCAGTGAAAGGGTTACATGGAGCAGTTTGGTGCAGGACGCTGTGGCAGTGAAAGGGTTACATGGAGCAGTTTGCTGCCGGACACTCTGGCAGTGAAAGGGTTACATGGAACAGTTTGCTGCCGGACAATCTGGCAGTGAAAGGGTTACATGGAGCAGTTTGGTGCCGGACACTCTGGCAGTGAAAGGGTTACATGGCGCAGTTTGGTGCCGGACGCTCTGGCAGTGAAAGGGTTACATGGAGCAGTTTGCTGCCGGACGCTCTGGCAGTGAAAGGGTTACATGGAGCAGTTTGCTGCCGGACACTCTGGCAGTGAAAGGGTTACATGGAGCAGTTTGCTGCCGGGCGCTCTGGCAGTGAAAGGGTTACATGGAGCAGTTTGCTGCCGGACACTCTGGCAGTGAAAGGGTTACATGGAGCAGTTTGCTGCCGGGCGCTCTGGCAGTGAAAGGGTTACATGGAGCAGTTTGCTGCCGGCGCTCTGGCAGTGAAAGGGTTACATGGAGCAGTTTGCAGTCGGACACTCTGGCAGTGAAAGGGTTACATGGAGCAGTTTGCTGCCGGACACTCTGGCAGTGAAAGGGTTACATGGAGCAGTTTGCTGCCGGACACTCTGGCAGTGAAAGGGTTACATGGAGCAGTTTGCTGCCGGGCGCTCTGGCAGTGAAAGGGTTACATGGAGCAGTTTGGTGCCCGACGCTGTGGCAGTGAAAGGGTTACATGGCGCAGTTTGGTGCCGGACGCTCTGGCAGTGAATGGGTTACATGGAGCAGTTTGATGCCGGACGCTCTAGCAGTGAAAGGGTTACATGGAGCAGTTTGGTGCCGGACGCTCTGGCAGTGAAAGGGTTACATGGAGCAGTTTGCTGCCGGACGCTGTGGCAGTGAAAGGGTTACATGGAGCAGTTTGCTGCCGGGCGCTCTGGCAGTGAAAGGGTTACATGGAGCAGTTTGCTGCCGGACACTCTGGCAGTGAAAGGGTTACATGGAACAGTTTGCTGCCGGGCGCTCTGGCAGTGAAAGGGTTACATGGAGCAGTTTGCTGCCGGCGCTCTGGCAGTGAAAGGGTTACATGGAGCAGTTTGCAGTCGGACACTCTGGCAGTGAAAGGGTTACATGGAGCAGTTTGCTGCCGGACACTCTGGCAGTGAAAGGGTTACATGGAGCAGTTTGCTGCCGGACACTCTGGCAGTGAAAGGGTTACATGGAGCAGTTTGCTGCCGGGCGCTCTGGCAGTGAAAGGGTTACATGGAGCAGTTTGCTGCCGGACACTCTGGCAGTGAAAGGGTTACATGGCGCAGTTTGCTGCCGGACCTTGTGGCAGTGAAAGGGTTACATGGAGCAGTGTGCTGCCGGACACTCTGGCAGTGAAAGGGTTACATGTAGCAGTTTGGTGCCGGACGCTCTGGCAGTGAATGGGTTACATGGCGCAGTTTGCTGCCGGACGCTGTGGCAGTGAAAGGGTTACATGGAGCAGTTTGCTGCCGGACGCTGTGGCAGTGAAAGGGTTACATGGAGCAGTTTGCTGCCGGGCGCTCTGGCAGTGAAAGGGTTACATGGCGCAGTTTGCTGCCGGACCTTGTGGCAGTGAAAGGGTTACATGGAGCAGTTTGGTGCCGGACACTCTGGCAGTGAAAGGGTTACATGGCGCAGTTTGGTGAAGGACGCTCTGGCAGTGAACGGGTTACATGGAGCAGTTTGCTGCCGGGCGCTGTGGCAGTGAAAGGGTTACATGGAGCAGTTTGCTGCCGGGCGCTCTGGCAGTGAAAGGGTTACATGGAGCAGTTTGCTGCCGGGCGCTCTGGCAGTGAAAGGGTTACATGGAGCAGTTTGCTGTCGGGCGCTCTGGCAGTGAAAGGGTTACATGGCGCAGTTTGCTGCCGGGCGTTCTGGCAGTGAAAGTGTTACATGGCGCAGTTTGCTGCCGGTCGCTCTGGCAGTGAAAGGGTTACATGGAGCAGTTTGGTGCCGGCGCTCTGGCAGTGAATGGGTTACATGGAGCAGTTTGGTGCCGGACGCTGTGGCAGTGAAAGGGTTACATGGAGCAGTTTGCTGTCGGGCGCTCTGGCAGTGAAAGGGTTACATGGCGCAGTTTGCTGCCGGACACTCTGGCAGTGAATGGGTTACATGGAGCAGTTTGCTGCCGGACAATCTAGCAGTGAAAGGGTTACATGGAGCAGTTTGGTGCCGGACGCTCTGGCAGTGAAAGGGTTACATGGAGCAGTTTGCTGCCGGGCGCTCTGGCAGTGAAAGGGTTACATGGAGCAGTTTGCTGTCGGGCGCTCTGGCAGTGAAAGGGTTACATGGCGCAGTTTGCTGCCGGGCGCTCTGGCAGTGAAAGGGTTACATGGCGCAGTTTGCTGCCGGACACTCTGGCAGTGAATGGGTTACATGGAGCAGTTTGGTGCCGGCGCTCTGGCAGTGAAAGGGTTAAATGGAGCAGTTTGGTGCCGGACACTCTGGCAGTGAATGGGTTACATGGAGCAGTTTGGTGCCGGCGCTCTGGCAGTGAATGGGTTACATGGAGCAGTTTGGTGCCGGACCTTGTGGCAGTGAAAGGGTTAAATGGAGCAGTTGCCTGTCAGACGCTCTGGCAGTGAACGGGTTACACGGCGCAGTTTAGTGCAGGACGTTGTGGCAGTGAAAGGGTTACATGGAGCAGTTTAGTGCAGGACGTTGTGGCAGTGAAAGGGTTACATGGAGCAGTTTAGTGCAGGACGCTGTGGCAGTGAAAGGGTTACATGGAGCAGTTTGGTGCAGGACGCTGTGGCAGTGAAAGGGTTACATGGAGCAGTTTGCTGCCGGACACTCTGGCAGTGAAAGGGTTACATGGAACAGTTTGCTGCCGGACAATCTGGCAGTGAAAGGGTTACATGGAGCAGTTTGGTGCCGGACACTCTGGCAGTGAAAGGGTTACATGGCGCAGTTTGGTGCCGGACGCTCTGGCAGTGAAAGGGTTACATGGAGCAGTTTGCTGCCGGACGCTCTGGCAGTGAAAGGGTTACATGGAGCAGTTTGCTGCCGGACACTCTGGCAGTGAAAGGGTTACATGGAGCAGTTTGCTGCCGGGCGCTCTGGCAGTGAAAGGGTTACATGGAGCAGTTTGCTGCCGGACACTCTGGCAGTGAAAGGGTTACATGGAGCAGTTTGCTGCCGGGCGCTCTGGCAGTGAAAGGGTTACATGGAGCAGTTTGCTGCCGGCGCTCTGGCAGTGAAAGGGTTACATGGAGCAGTTTGCAGTCGGACACTCTGGCAGTGAAAGGGTTACATGGAGCAGTTTGCTGCCGGACACTCTGGCAGTGAAAGGGTTACATGGAGCAGTTTGCTGCCGGACACTCTGGCAGTGAAAGGGTTACATGGAGCAGTTTGCTGCCGGGCGCTCTGGCAGTGAAAGGGTTACATGGAGCAGTTTGGTGCCCGACGCTGTGGCAGTGAAAGGGTTACATGGCGCAGTTTGGTGCCGGACGCTCTGGCAGTGAATGGGTTACATGGAGCAGTTTGATGCCGGACGCTCTGGCAGTGAAAGGGTTACATGGAGCAGTTTGGTGCCGGACGCTCTGGCAGTGAAAGGGATACATGGAGCAGTTTGCTGCCGGACGCTGTGGCAGTGAAAGGGTTACATGGAGCAGTTTGCTGCCGGGCGCTCTGGCAGTGAAAGGGTTACATGGAGCAGTTTGCTGCCGGACACTCTGGCAGTGAAAGGGTTACATGGAACAGTTTGCTGCCGGGCGCTCTGGCAGTGAAAGGGTTACATGGAGCAGTTTGCTGCCGGCGCTCTGGCAGTGAAAGGGTTACATGGAGCAGTTTGCAGTCGGACACTCTGGCAGTGAAAGGGTTACATGGAGCAGTTTGCTGCCAGACACTCTGGCAGTGAAAGGGTTACATGGAGCAGTTTGCTGCCGGACACTCTGGCAGTGAAAGGGTTACATGGAGCAGTTTGCTGCCGGGCGCTCTGGCAGTGAAAGGGTTACATGGAGCAGTTTGGTGCCCGACGCTGTGGCAGTGAAAGGGTTACATGGCGCAGTTTGGTGCCGGACGCTCTGGCAGTGAAAGGGTTACATGGAGCAGTTTGATGCCGGACGCTCTGGCAGTGAAAGGGTTACATGGAGCAGTTTGGTGCCGGACGCTCTGGCAGTGAAAGGGTTACATGGAGCAGTTTGCTGCCGGACGCTGTGGCAGTGAAAGGGTTACATGGAGCAGTTTGCTGCCGGGCGCTCTGGCAGTGAAAGGGTTACATGGAGCAGTTTGGTGCCGGGCGCTCTGGCAGTGAAAGGGTTACATGGCGCAGTTTGCTGCTGGGCGCTCTGGCAGTGAACAGGTTACATGGCGCAGTTTGGTGCCGGACGCTGTGGCAGTGAAAGGGTTACATGGAGCAGTTTGGTGCCGGATGCTGTGGCAGTGAAAGGGTTACATGGAGCAGTTTGCTGCCGGACACTCTGGCAGTGAAAGGGTTACATGGAGCAGTTTGCTGCCGGACGCTCTGGCAGTGAAAGGGTTAAATGGAGCAGTTTGGTGCCGGGCGCTCTGGCAGTGAAAGGGTTACATGGAGCAGTTTGGTACCGGACGCTCTGGCAGTGAACGGGTTAAATGGAGCAGTTTGGTGCCGGACGCTCTGGCAGTGAAAGGGTTACATGGAGCAGTTTGGTGCCGGACGCTCTGGCAGTGAAAGGGTTACATGGCGCAGTTTGGTGCCGGACGCTCTGGCAGTGAAAGGGTTACATGGCGCAGTTTGCTGCCGGCGCTCTGGCAGTGAACGGGTTACTTGGCGCAGTTTGCTGCCGGACGCTCTGGCAGTGAACGGGTTACTTGGCGCAGTTTGGTGCCGGACGCTCTGGCAGTGAAAGGGTTACATGGCGCAGTTTGGTGCCGGATGCTCTGGCAGTGAAAGGGTTACATGGCGCAGTTTGCTGCCGGACGCTCTGGCAGTGAACGGGTTACTTGGCGCAGTTTGCTGCCGGGCGCTCTGGCAGTGAACGGGTTACTTGGCGCAGTTTGGTGCCGGACGCTCTGGCAGTGAAAGGGTTACATGGCGCAGTTTGGTGCCGGATGCTCTGGCAGTGAAAGGGTTACATGGAGCAGTTTGGTGCCGGACGCTCTGGCAGTGAAAGGGTTACATGGCGCAGTTTGGTGCCGGACGCTCTGGCAGTGAAAGGGTTACATGGCGCAGTTTGCTGCCGGCGCTCTGGCAGTGAAAGGGTTACTTGGCGCAGTTTGCTGCCGGGCGCTCTGGCAGTGAAAGGGTTACATGGAGCAGTTTGGTGCCGGACGCTCTGGCAGTGAAAGGGTTACATGGCGCAGTTTGGTGCCGGACGCTCTGGCAGGGAAAGGGTTACATGGCGCAGTTTGCTGCCGGCGCTCTGGCAGTGAAAGGGTTACTTGGCGCAGTTTGCTGCCGGGCGCTCTGGCAGTGAACGGGCTACATGGAGCAGTTTGCTGCCGGACGCTCTGGCAGTGAAAGGGTTACATGGCACAGTTTGCTGTCGGGCGCTCTGGCAGTGAAAGGGTTACTTGGCGCAGTTTGCTGCCGGACGCTCTGGCAGTGAACGGGTTACTTGGCGCAGTTTGCTGCCGGGCGCTCTGGCAGTGAACGGGTTACTTGGCGCAGTTTGGTGCCGGACGCTCTGGCAGTGAAAGGGTTACATGGCGCAGTTTGGTGCCGGACGCTCTGGCAGTGAAAGGGTTACATGGCGCAGTTTGCTGCCGGACGCTCTGGCAGTGAACGGGTTACTTGGCGCAGTTTGCTGCCGGGCGCTCTGGCAGTGAACGGGTTACATGGAGCAGTTTGCTGCCGGACGCTCTGGCAGTGAACGGGTTACTTGGCGCAGTTTGCTGCCGGGCGCTCTGGCAGTGAACGGGTTACTTGGCGCAGTTTGCTGCCGGGCGCTCTGGTAGTGAACGGGTTACTTGGCGCAGTTTGCTGCCGGGCGCTCTGGCAGTGAACGGGTTACTTGGCGCAGTTTGCTGCCGGGCGCTCTGGCAGTGAACGGGTTACTTGGCGCAGTTTGCTGCCGGCGCTCTGGCAGTGGACGGGTTACTTGGCGCAGTTTGCTGCCGGGCGCTCTGGCAGTGAACGGGTTACTTGGCGCAGTTTGCTGCCGGGCGCTCTGGCAGTGAACGGGTTACTTGGCGCAGTTTGCTGCCGGGCGCTCTGGCAGTGAACGGGTTACTTGGCGCAGTTTGCTGCCGGCGCTCTGGCAGTGAATGGGTTACTTGGCGCAATTTGCTGCCGGCGCTCTGGCAGTGAACGGGTTACTTGTCGCAGTTTGCTGCCGGCGCTCTGGCAGTGAACGGGTTACTTGGCGCAGTTTGCTGCCGGGCGCTCTGGCAGTGAACGGGTTACTTGGCGCAGTTTGCTGCCGGGCGCTCTGGCAGTGAACGGGTTACTTGGCGCAGTTTGCTGCCGGCGCTCTGGCAGTGAATGGGTTACTTGGCGCAGTTTGCTGCCGGCGCTCTGGCAGTGAATGGGTTACTTGGCGCAGTTTGCTGCCGGCGCTCTGGCAGTGAACGGGTTACTTGGCGCAGTTTGCTGCCGGGCGCTCTGGCAGTGAAAGGGTTACATGGAGCAGTTTGCTGCCGGGCGCTCTGGCAGTGAAAGGGTTACATGGAGCAGTTTGGTGCCGGGCGCTCTGGCAGTGAAAGGGTTACATGGCGCAGTTTGCTGCTGGGCGCTCTGGCAGTGAACAGGTTACATGGCGCAGTTTGGTGCCGGACGCTGTGGCAGTGAAAGGGTTACATGGAGCAGTTTGGTGCCGGATGCTGTGGCAGTGAAAGGGTTACATGGAGCAGTTTGCTGCCGGACACTCTGGCAGTGAAAGGGTTACATGGAGCAGTTTGCTGCCGGACGCTCTGGCAGTGAAAGGGTTAAATGGAGCAGTTTGGTGCCGGGCGCTCTGGCAGTGAAAGGGTTACATGGAGCAGTTTGGTACCGGACGCTCTGGCAGTGAACGGGTTAAATGGAGCAGTTTGGTGCCGGACGCTCTGGCAGTGAAAGGGTTACATGGAGCAGTTTGGTGCCGGACGCTCTGGCAGTGAAAGGGTTACATGGCGCAGTTTGGTGCCGGACGCTCTGGCAGTGAAAGGGTTACATGGCGCAGTTTGCTGCCGGCGCTCTGGCAGTGAACGGGTTACTTGGCGCAGTTTGCTGCCGGACGCTCTGGCAGTGAACGGGTTACTTGGCGCAGTTTGGTGCCGGACGCTCTGGCAGTGAAAGGGTTACATGGCGCAGTTTGGTGCCGGATGCTCTGGCAGTGAAAGGGTTACATGGCGCAGTTTGCTGCCGGACGCTCTGGCAGTGAACGGGTTACTTGGCGCAGTTTGCTGCCGGGCGCTCTGGCAGTGAACGGGTTACTTGGCGCAGTTTGGTGCCGGACGCTCTGGCAGTGAAAGGGTTACATGGCGCAGTTTGGTGCCGGATGCTCTGGCAGTGAAAGGGTTACATGGAGCAGTTTGGTGCCGGACGCTCTGGCAGTGAAAGGGTTACATGGCGCAGCTTGGTGCCGGACGCTCTGGCAGTGAAAGGGTTACATGGCGCAGTTTGCTGCCGGCGCTCTGGCAGTGAAAGGGTTACTTGGCGCAGTTTGCTGCCGGGCGCTCTGGCAGTGAAAGGGTTACATGGAGCAGTTTGGTGCCGGACGCTCTGGCAGTGAAAGGGTTACATGGCGCAGTTTGGTGCCGGACGCTCTGGCAGGGAAAGGGTTACATGGCGCAGTTTGCTGCCGGCGCTCTGGCAGTGAAAGGGTTACTTGGCGCAGTTTGCTGCCGGGCGCTCTGGCAGTGAAAGGGTTACATGGAGCAGTTTGCTGCCGGACGCTCTGGCAGTGAACGGGCTACATGGAGCAGTTTGCTGCCGGACGCTCTGGCAGTGAAAGGGTTACATGGCACAGTTTGCTGTCGGGCGCTCTGGCAGTGAAAGGGTTACTTGGCGCAGTTTGCTGCCGGACGCTCTGGCAGTGAACGGGTTACTTGGCGCAGTTTGCTGCCGGGCGCTCTGGCAGTGAACGGGTTACTTGGCGCAGTTTGGTGCCGGACGCTCTGGCAGTGAAAGGGTTACATGGCGCAGTTTGCTGCCGGACGCTCTGGCAGTGAACGGGTTACTTGGCGCAGTTTGCTGCCGGGCGCTCTGGCAGTGAACGGGTTACATGGAGCAGTTTGCTGCCGGACGCTCTGGCAGTGAACGGGTTACTTGGCGCAGTTTGCTGCCGGGCGCTCTGGCAGTGAACGGGTTACTTGGCGCAGTTTGCTGCCGGGCGCTCTGGTAGTGAACGGGTTACTTGGCGCAGTTTGCTGCCGGGCGCTCTGGCAGTGAAAGGGTTACTTGGCGCAGTTTGCTGCCGGCGCTCTGGCAGTGGACGGGTTACTTGGCGCAGTTTGCTGCCGGGCGCTCTGGCAGTGAACGGGTTACTTGGCGCAGTTTGCTGCCGGCGCTCTGGCAGTGGACGGGTTACTTGGCGCAGTTTGCTGCCGGGCGCTCTGGCAGTGAACGGGTTACTTGGCGCAGTTTGCTGCCGGGCGCTCTGGCAGTGAACGGGTTACTTGGCGCAGTTTGCTGCCGGGCGCTCTGGCAGTGAACGGGTTACTTGGCGCAGTTTGCTGCCGGCGCTCTGGCAGTGAATGGGTTACTTGGCGCAATTTGCTGCCGGCGCTCTGGCAGTGAACGGGTTACTTGTCGCAGTTTGCTGCCGGCGCTCTGGCAGTGAACGGGTTACTTGGCGCAGTTTGCTGCCGGGCGCTCTGGCAGTGAACGGGTTACTTGGCGCAGTTTGCTGCCGGGCGCTCTGGCAGTGAACGGGTTACTTGGCGCAGTTTGCTGCCGGCGCTCTGGCAGTGAATGGGTTACTTGGCGCAGTTTGCTGCCGGCGCTCTGGCAGTGAATGGGTTACTTGGCGCAGTTTGCTGCCGGCGCTCTGGCAGTGAACGGGTTACTTGGCGCAGTTTGCTGCCGGGCGCTCTGGCAGTGAACGGGTTACTTGGCGCAGTTTGCTGCCGGGCGCTCTGGCAGTGAACGGGTTACTTGGCGCAGTTTGCTGCCGGGCGCTCTGGCAGTGAACGGGTTACATGGCGCAGTTTGCTGCCGGGCGCTCTGGCAGTGAACGGGTTACTTGGCGCAGTTTGCTGCCGGCGCTCTGGCAGTGAACGGGTTACTTGGCGCAGTTTGCTGCCGGCGCTCTGGCAGTGAACGGGTTACTTGGCGCAGTTTGCTGCCGGCGCTCTGGCAGTGAACGGGTTACTTGGCGCAGTTTGCTGCCGGGCGCTCTGGCAGTGAACGGGTTACTTGGCGCAGTTTGCTGCCGGCGCTCTGGCAGTGAACGGGTTACTTGGTGCAGTTTGCTGCTGGGCGCTCTGGCAGTGAACGGGTTACTTGGCGCAGTTTGCTGCCGGCGCTCTGGCAGTGAACGGGTTACTTGGCGCAGTTTGCTGCCGGCGCTCTGGCAGTGAACGGGTTACTTGGCGCAGTTTGCTGCCGGCGCTCTGGCAGTGAACGGGTTACTTGGCGCAGTTTGCTGCCGGGCGCTCTGGCAGTGAACGGGTTACTTGGCGCAGTTTGCTGCCGGCGCTCTGGCAGTGAACGGGTTACTTGGCGCAGTTTGCTGCCGGCGCTCTGGCAGTGAACGGGTTACTTGGCGCAGTTTGCTGCCGGCGCTCTGGCAGTGAACGGGTTACTTGGCGCAGTTTGCTGCCGGGCGCTCTGGCAGTGAACGGGTTACTTGGCGCAGTTGGCTGCCGGCGCTCTGGCAGTGAACGGGTTACTTGGCGCAGTTTGCTGCCGGGCGCTCTGGCAGTGAACGGGTTACTTGGCGCAGTTTGCTGCCGGCGCTCTGGCAGTGAACGGGTTACTTGGCGCAGTTTGCTGCCGGCGCTCTGCGCTGAAGCCTCCCTGATGTTCCTGTTCATAGGAAGCTATTTCTGCCGCAGTTAATAATATTCTGGGTCTGTGTAAAGTTCGGCGTCTTGGCAGCCGGACCGGCGGAGCAGCCAGAGGGGTCGCAGGGTGCCGGGGCCTGGTTGTATTTGGGGGTTTGGTGTTCTTAGCAAGGCCGGGGGAGTATTACTGAGAAAAGGATCGGGTCATGGGAACGTGGACCTGCAGAGAACACGCCGAATCTCACAGGGAGACATCCCGGCTGGGAGGTACTCACCGCTAACCCCCCGGGTAACTGCGCCAGTAACAATTCCATAACCAGGGCAATGAGGCACACACAAGATGCGTTACCCTCACTGGCGCGGCACACATTACTTGTATGAATTGAGGGTTTGTCCAGGCAGGGATGATGTGTAGAAAGGTATAGTGAAGAAGTGACACGCATGTAATGGGGAGCGTGGCACTGACATGCATGTAATGGGGAGCGTGGCACTGACATGCATGTAATGGGGAGCGTGGCACTGACATGCATGTAATGGGGAGCGTGGCACTGACATGCATGTAATGGGGAGTGTGGCACTGACATGCATGTAATGGGGAGCGTGGCACTGACATGCATGTAATGGGGAGCGTGGCACTGACATGCATGTAATGGGGAGCGTGGCACTGACATCATGTAATGGGGAGCGTGGCACTGACATGCATGTAATGGGGAGTGTGGCACTGACATGCATGTAATGGGGAATGTGGGACTGACATACATATAATGGGGAGCGTGGCACTGACATGCATGTAATGGGGAGCGTGGCACTGACATGCATGTAATGGGGAGTGTGGCACTGACATGCATGTAATGGGGAGCGTGGCACTGACATGCTTGTAATGGGGAGCGTGGCACTGACATGCATGTAATGGGGAGCGTGGCACTGACATGCATGTAATGGGGAGCGTGGCACTGACATGCATGTAATGGGGAGCGTGGCACTGACATGCATGTAATGGGGAGCGTGGCACTGACATGCATGTAATGGGGAATGTGGGACTGACATACATTTAATGGGGAGCGTGGCACTGACATGCATGTAATGGGGAGCGTGGCACTGACATGCATGTAATGGGGAGCGTGGCACTGACATGCATGTAATGGGGAGTGTGGCACTGACATGCATGTAATGGGGAGCGTGGCACTGACATGCTTGTAATGGGGAGCGTGGCACTGAGATGCATGTAATGGGGAGCGTGGCACTGACATGCATGTAATGGGGAGCGTGGCACTGACATGCATGTAATGGGGAGCGTGGCACTGAGATGCATGTAATGGGGAGCGTGGCACTGACATGCATGTAATGGGGAGCGTGGCACTGACATGCATGTAATGGGGAGCGTGGCACTGACATGCATGTAATGGGGAGCGTGGAACTGACATGCATGTAATGGGGAGCGTGGCACTGACATGCATGTAATGGGGAGCGTGGCACTGACATGCATGTAATGGGAGCGTGGCACTAACATGCATATAATGGGGAGCGTGGCACTGACATGCATATAATGGGGTGTGTGGCACTGACACGTAGTGTGGAATGTGGCACTGACATATACAGTTATCTGAAAAAAAAAGTACACCCTCTTTGAATTCTATGGTTTTACATATCAGGAATAATAACAATCATCTGTTCCTTAGCAGGTCTGTAAATTAGGTAACTACAACCTCAGATGAACAACACATGACATATTACAGTGTGTGTGTGTGTGTGTGTGTGTGTGTGTGTGTGTGTGTGTGTGTGTGTGTGTGTGTGTGTGTGTGTGTGTGTGTGTGTGTGTGTGTGTGTGTGTGTGTGTGTGTGTGTGTGTGTGTGTGTGTGTGTGTGTGTGTGTGTGTGTGTGTGTGTGTGTGTGTGTGCACATGACATATTACACCGGGTCATGATTTATTGAACTAAAATAAAGCCAAAATGGAGAAGCCACGTGTGAAAAACTAAGTACACCCTTACTGCTTCCATAGGAATTAAGATGCTAAGTAGCAGACAGGTGCTGCTAATCAAATGCCCTTGATTAATTGATCATCAGCAAGTGTGACCACCTCTATAAAAGCCGAAGTTTTAGCAGTTTGCTGGTCTGGAGCATTCAGATGTGTGTTAACACAATGCCAAGGAGGAAAGACACCAGCAATGATCTTAGAGAAAAAACAGAAAAAAGACAGCGCAAAAAACCCTCATTGTGCAGTATATAAAACAGTATTGTATTAGTAATCAGGTAAGTATCGCACGTACATCAATAAAATCAAAATCAGGCAAGACATGTTAGGGACATGTTACCACTCTGTGCTCAGAGGACCTTGAATGGGGGTCACCGGGATCAGCGCTCCTCCCGCAGGCTCCGTGGGGTAGATGCAGTCCTGGAGTTCTACCGAGTGAGGTGTAGGCGCTGTATCTGCTGCCACGGAAGGAGAATTCTCTCCGGCTTAGTCCACTGCAGAAGGGGATTCCCTCTGCCTCTGCCAGGCCGGGTGCAGCTGATGGAATCGCCGTCACGGAAGCACGTTCCTCTCTGATTCCCTGACGAAGTGTTTGATACACGAAACGCGTTGGACTGAATGAGGGCGCATTCCCCCTACATCTATAGAGGTTTTTTATTGCCATTTGTATTTTCTATACCACATTGTGGTTCGGGACATTTTCGGGACACTCTAACTCCTATACAGCCACTCATCCGCATGTGATCTGAGTCTGTGGCTGGCGCCGCTTGATGACGTCACTGGCGTGCGTCTCGTGATCCAGGACAGAGGAACTGGCAACCGGAGAGGAGCGTGCTTCCGTGACGGCGACTCCATCATGTCCCTAACATGTCTTGCCTGATTTTGATTTTATTGATGTACGTGTGATACTTACCTGATTACTAATACAATACTGTTTTATATACTACACAATGAGGGTTTTTTGCGCTGTCTTTTTTCTGTTTTTGCACTAGTTTGGTTTGTGGAGCTACACCACGAGGCAGCAGCATCACCTCAATTTTGTTAACAGGTTTTTCTTGTTTATTATCAGAAGGTTATGGTTATTTAATCACTTAAAAACACATTATCACATTTATCACAATTATATGAGCGCAGATCACCTTTCTTTTCTATCATGATCTTAGAGAAGCAATTGTTGCTGCCCATCAATCTGGGAAGGGTTATAAGGCCATTTCCAAACAATTTAAAGTCCATCATTCTACAGTGAGAAAGATTATTCAAAAGTGGAAAACATTCAAGACAGTTGCCAATCTTCCCAGGAGTGGATGTCCCAGCAAATTCACCCCAAGGTCAGACCGCGCAATGCTCAGAGAAATTGCAAAATACCCAAGAGTTACATCTCAGACTCTACAGGCCTCAGTTAGCATGTTAAATGTTAAAGTTCATGACAGTACAATTAGTAAAAGACTGAACACGTATGGTTTGTTTGGAAGGGTTGCCAGGAGAAAGCCACTTCTCTCTAAAAAGAACATGGCAGCACGGCTTAGGTTTGCAAAGTTGCATCTGAACAAACCACAAGAATTCTGGAACAATGTCCTTTGGACAGACGAGATCAAAGTGGAGATGTTTGGCCATAATGCACAGCGCCACGTTTGGCGAAAACCAAACACAGCATATCAGCACAAGCACCTCATACCAACTGTCAAGCACGGTGGTGGAGGGGTGATGATTTGGGCTTGTTTTGCAGCCACAGGACATGGAAACTTTGCAGTCATTGAGTCGACCATGAACTCCTCTGTATACCAAAGTATTCTAGAGTCAAATGTGAGGCCATCTGTCCGACAACTGAAGCTTGGCCGAAATTGGGTCATGCAACAGGACAATGATCCCAAGCACACCAGCAAATCTACAACAGAATGGCTGAAAAGGAAAAGAATCAAGGTGTTGCAATGGCCCAGTCAAAGTCCAGACCTCAACCCGATTGAAATGCTGTGGCTGGACCTTAAGAGAGCTGTGCATAAACAAATGCCCACAAACCTCAATGAACTGAAGCAACATTGTAAAGTTAGTGGGCCAAAATTCCCCCACAACGATGTGAAAGACTGATAAAGTCATACAGAAAACGATTACTTCAAGTTATTGCTGCTAAAAGTGGTTCTACAAGCGATTGAATCATAAGGTGTACTTAGTTTTTCACACATGGCTTCTCCATTTTGGCTTTATTTGTGTTAAATAAATCAGGACACGGTGTAATATGTCATGTGTGTGTGTGAGTAACTACATGTGTGTGTGTGAGTAACTACATGTGTTGTTGTTCATCTGAGGTTGTATTTACCTAATTTTTAGACCTGCTAAGGAACAGATGATTGTTATTATGTCCTAATATGTAAAACCATAGAATTCAAAGAGGGTGTACTTCCTTTTCACACAACTGTATGTAATGGGGAGTGTGGCACTTACATACATGTAATGGGGAGCGTGGCACTGACACACATGTAATGGGGAGCGTGGCACTTACATGTAATGGGGAGCGTGGCACTGACACACATGTAATGGGGAGCGTGGCACTGACACACAAGTAATGGGGAGCGTGGCACTGACACACATGTAATGGGGAGTGTGGCACTGACACACAAGTACTGGGGAGTGTGGCACTGACACACAAGTAATGTGGAGCGTGGCACTGACACACATGTAATGGGGAGCGTGGCACTATGATTGATCCCCCTGTGTATGAATGAAGGGTTTGAAAGAGGAGGGTATGGGTAGGCTAATGAGGGGAAGGTTGGCATTGCCAGTTACTCCGGGCATACTATGTATACATGGATGGTTTGGCCGTGTGTTGGTGTACGTGGTGGGGGAGCCTCGGCCCGCTGCTTCCCCTGCTCTATGAATAATGTCCTGGCACATGGGCTACATTTTCCATTCCCTCACTTTTCCTCCCTACCTATTCCTTTCAAACCTAGGCGGAGAGTCAGCGGGAAACGTCATTCCTGGTGCCCGGGAACGGGGAGCAGGTAATCACTTGCACCGATCCGGAACATTACAGCCAGCTAGCAAAGCTGAGCGAGCAGATCCAACCGACGGGCTCCTAATCACAGCAATTACTGTCAGCAAGTACAGGTTCCACGCCAGCTCTGCCCAGGTGTGGAAATGTGCAGCTCACAGGCAGGAGAGAGGTCCCACGGGCAGGAGAGAGGTCCCACGGGCAGGAGGGAGGTCCCACGGGCAGGAGAGAGGTCCCACTGGCAGGGGAGAGGTCCCATGGGCAAGAGGGAGGTCCCACGGGCAGGAGAGAGGTCCCACGGGCAGGAGAGAGGTCCCACGGGCAGGAGGGAGGTCCCACGGGCAGGAGAGAGGTCCCACTGGCAGGGGAGAGGTCCCACGGGCAGAAGAGAGGTCCCACTGGCAGGGGAGAGGTCCCATGGGCAGGAGAGAGGTCCCACGGGCATGGGAGAGGTCCCACGGGCAGGAGAGAGGTCCCACGGGCAGGGGTCCCACGGGCAGTAGAGACGTCCCATGGGCAGGAGAGAGGTCCCACGGGCAGGGGAGAGGTCCCACGGGCAGGGGAGAGGTCCCACGGGCAGGAGGGAGGTCCCACGGGCAGGAGAGAGGTCCCACGGACAGGAGAGAGGTCCCACGGGCAGGGGACAGGTCCCACGGGCAGGGGAGAGGTCCCACGGGCAGGGGAGAGGTCCCACGGGCAGGGGAGAGGTCCCACGGGCAGGGGAGGGTTCCCACGGGCAGAAGAGGGGTCCCACGTCCAGGGGAGAGGTCCCACGGGCAGTGAGAGAGGTCCCACGGGCAGGAGAAAGGTCCCACGGGCAGGAGGGAGGTCCCACGTCCAGGGGAGGGGTCCCACGGGCAGTGAGAGAGGTCCCACGGGCAGGAGAGGGGTCCCACGGGCAGGAGAGAGGTCCCACGGGCAGGGGAGAGGTCCCACGGGCAGGGGAGAGGTCCCACGGGCAGGAGGGAGGTCCCACGGGCAGGAGAGAGGTCCCACGGGCAGGGGAGAGGTCCCACGGGCAGGGGAGAGGTCCCACGGGCAGGAGGGAGGTCCCACGGGCAGGAGAGAGGTCCCACGGGCAGAAGAGAGGTCCCACTGGCAGGGGAGAGGTCCCATGGGCAGGAGAGAGGTCCCACGGGCATGGGAGAGGTCCCACGGGCATGGGAGAGGTCCCACGGGCAGGAGAGAGGTCCCACGGGCAGGGGTCCCACGGGCAGTAGAGACGTCCCATGGGCAGGAGAGAGGTCCCACGGGCAGGGGAGAGGTCCCACGGGCAGGGGAGAGGTCCCACGGGCAGGAGGGAGGTCCCACGGGCAGGAGAGAGGTCCCACGGACAGGAGAGAGGTCCCACGGGCAGGGGACAGGTCCCACGGGCAGGGGAGAGGTCCCACGGGCAGGGGAGAGGTCCCACGGGCAGGGGAGAGGTCCCACGGGCAGGGGAGGGTTCCCACGGGCAGAAGAGGGGTCCCACGTCCAGGGGAGAGGTCCCACGGGCAGTGAGAGAGGTCCCACGGGCAGGAGAAAGGTCCCACGGGCAGGAGGGAGGTCCCACGTCCAGGGGAGGGGTCCCACGGGCAGTGAGAGAGGTCCCACGGGCAGGAGAGGGGTCCCACGGGCAGGAGAGGGGTCCCACGTCCAGGGGAGAGGTCCCACGGGCAGTGAGAGAGGTCCCACGGGCAGGAGAAAGGTCCCACGGGCAGGAGGGAGGTCCCACGTCCAGGGGAGGGGTCCCACGGGCAGTGAGAGAGGTCCCACGGGCAGGAGAGGGGTCCCACGGGCAGGAGAGGGGTCCCACGTCCAGGGGAGAGGTCCCACGGGCAGTGAGAGAGGTCCCACGGGCAGGAGAAAGGTCCCACGGGCAGGAGGGAGGTCCCACGTCCAGGGGAGGGGTCCCACGGGCAGTGAGAGAGGTCCCACGGGCAGGAGAGAGGTCCCACGGGCAGGAGGGAGGTCCCACGGGCAGGGGACAGGTCCCACGGGCAGGGGAGAGGTTCCCACGGGCAGGGGAGAGGTCCCACGGGCAGGGGAGAGGTCCCACGGGCAGGGGAGAGGTCCCACGGGCAGAAGAGGGGTCCCACGGGCAGTGAGAGAGGTCCCACGGGCAGGAGAGGGGTCCCACGTCCAGGGGAGGGGTCCCACGGGCAGTGAGAGAGGTCCCACGGGCAGGAGAAAGGTCCCACGCCTGCTTGTAATCACACACAATCTTTACTGCTGCAGCATGAACCTGAAAGGGGATTACATGTTTAGAGTGAAACTTTTCAACCCCCCTCCTAAATGTGAACATACAGCACTGTATAATAGTGCTGAGTATGTCTGCTGAAACGCCTTCTCACAGAAAATATGCAAAGCGTCCACATGCTGGAATGTGTCAGTGCGACATGTAGAGCAGTGTGTCAGTGTGTTTGTGTCCTTGTGTGACGTGCAGAGCAGTATGTGTCAGTGTGTCAGTGTGACATGTAGAGCAGTGTGTCAGTGTGTTTGTGTGACGTGCAGAGCAGTGTGGCAGTGTGTTTGTGTGCTTGTGTGACGTGCAGAGCAGTGTGACAGTGTGTTTGTGTGCTTGTGTGACATGTAGAGCAGTGTGTCAGTGTGTTTGTGTGCTTGTGTGACGTGCAGAGCAGTGTGACAGTGTGTTTGTGTGAAACGCAAAGTAGTATGTGTCAGTGTGTTTGTGTGTTTGTGTGACATGCAGAGCAGTATGTGTCAGTGTGTCAGTGTGTTTGTGTGACATGCAGAGCAGTATGTGTCAGTGTGTTTGTGTGACATGCAGAGCAGTATGTGTCAGTGTGTTTGTGTGACATGCAGAGCAGTGTGTCAGTGTGTTTGTGTGACATGCAGAGCAGTGTGTCAGTGTGTTTGTGTGACATGCAGAGCAGTATGTGTCAGTGTGTCAGTGTGACATGCAGAGCAGTATGTGTCAGTGTGTTTGTGTGACATGCAGAGCAGTATGTGTCAGTGTGTTTGTGTGACATGCAGAGAGCAGTGTGTCAGTGTGTTTGTGTGACATGCAGAGCAGTGTGTCAGTGTGTTTGTGTGACATGTAGAGCAGTGTGTCAGTGTGTTTGTGTGACATGCAGAGCAGTATGTGTCAGTGTGTTTGTGTGACATGTAAAGCAGTATGTGTCAGTGTGTCAGTGTGTTTGTGTGACATGCAGAGCAGTATGTCAGTGTGTTTGTGTGACATGTAGAGCAGTGTGTCAGTGTGACATGTAGAGCAGCGTGTCAGTGTGTTTGTGTGACATGCAGAGCAGTATGTGTCAGTGTGTTTGTGTGACATGCAGAGCAGTATGTGTCAGTGTTTGTGTGACATGCAGAGCAGTATTTCAGTGTGTTTGTGTGACATGTAGAGCAGTGTGTCAGTGTGACATGTAGAGCAATGTGTCAGTGTGTTTGTGTGACATGCAGAGCAGTATGTGTCAGTGTGTTTGTGTGACATGCAGAGCAGTATGTGTCAGTGTTTGTGTGACATGCATAGCAGTATGTGTCAGTGTTTGTGTGACAGAGCAGTATGTGTCAGTGTGATATGTAGAGCAGTGTGACATGCAGAGCAGAATGTGTCAGTGTTTTTGTGTGTTTGTGTGACGTGCAGAGCAGTGTGTCAGTGTGTTTGTGTGACATGCAGAGCAGTATGTGTCAGTGTGTTTGTGTGACATGAAGAGCAGTGTGTCAGTGTGTTTGTGTAATGGATTTATAGGCACAAATGTCTTCATCTTAATCACAGTTGCAGCCATAACGGATATACACCATTACCCTGTGTGTGTCACTAAGGGCCTCATGCAGAGGGCAGCGCTATTTAAAATTGGAGAGGGGAATAAAAAGTAGGTTTAATGGAGAGTTTTATTCTCCATATGCAGAAATGGGCGAAATCCGCTATTTTTAGCATTACTGCATGTGGAGAATTGTAAATGAGGAGATGCGCGCAGCTGAAAGGGAGAAAAAAAATCGCGCATTTTTTTTCCCCTATAGCCGGTGAGCTCCTGCTTCTTGCCAACTTTAGTTGGCGGAGAAAATTGAAGAAAATCGCGCCAAAAACAGCCGCTAGATGGCGAGCGTGCCTTTCTGAATTCGGATACTTTTCAGACTGGCGAGATGTAGTTTCTCGCCAGCCGCGTGGCGAGATTTTCACATAGAAAAAAAAAAATGCCGCGTTTTTCCTACCTCGCCATTTTCAGCTGTTTTTTGCGTGATTTTCTCCGGAAAATGGCGAGATTTTAAATTGCGCTGCTCTCTGCATGAGGCCCTATCTCATCCCATAACTCACAGTAGGACTCACCTAATTATCAGGGGAGAATGCCCACCTGTGCTCACACACAGTGTCTACCCCGACGTCACAGGCCACGGCTTCCCAGGCCACGGCATCCCAGGCCACGGTTTCCCAGGCCACGGCTGGAGTGTGTTTTCCTAAGTATAATTATCTTCATATTGTCTGTGTTATTGAATTATTTGCTTGTTCCCTCCCCGCTCATCCCCCCCCCTCCCCGCTCATCCCCCCCCCTCCCCGCTCATCCCCCCTCCTCCCCGCTCATCCTTCCCTCCCCGCTCATCCCCCCCCCTCCCCATCCACACTCATCCCCCTTCCCCGCTCACCCCCCCTACCTGCTCAGCCCCCCCTCCCCGCTCACCCCCCCTACCTGCTTAGCCCCCTCTCCCCGCTCACCCCCCCTACCTGCACAGCCCCCCCTCCCCGCTCATCTCCCCCCTGCCCGCTCATCTCCTCCCCCTGCCCGCTCATCTCCCCATCCACACTCATCCCCCTTCCCCGCTCAGTCCCCTCCCCGTTCAGCCCCCCTCCCCACTCAGCCCCCATCCCCGCTCATCCCCCCCCTCCCCGCTCATCGCCCTTACCCGCAGATCCCATGCTCAGCCCCCTTCCCCGCTAAGCCTCCCTCCCCACGCAGCCCTCCTCCCTCCTCATCTCCCCCGTCCCTGCTCATCCTCCTTCCCATCCTCACCTCCCTTCCCCGCACAGCCCCCTCTGTCCTCATTCCCTCCTCCCCACTCAGCCGCCCCCCCCCCCTCCCGCTCAGCCCCATCCCCAATTTCACAGTCTCCCGGCTGCAGAACCGGGGACAAAACCTTGTACCAAATGGATCCTATTAACCGGAACTAGTGAAATTAATGAGGTTTTCTATTGAATACATATGGCACAGAATTTTTGCACCCATTTTGCAGCCAGGAGGCTTTGATAAATGATCTATTCTGTAGTATTAGTGAATGCTTGGCTTTCCTAACTCGCCCCCGGCGCAGCCCGGCGCAGCCCGGCGCAGGTGATGGAAGATTTCCGGATTATTTCTGCCCGACACAAAGAATGTTTTGATGAGTAAAAAAGTGGCAAAATCTCCACCGCTGCGCAGTGCGCAGCAAGTACAGGTACCACGTGTGGGCAGTGTCCCACGTCTCAGCCAGGTCTGCAACCCTGCTCTTCCCCATTATTTCTTAGCATGCAATGCTTCCTTTGCAGCCAGGGATTCTGGGTAATGACATGCAACTGAGCACACACGCTACCACTTTTTGCTTCTTGTCCATTTTAACATGGATCCCTATAAGCGCACGCCTGTCCCATCTTTTCAGCACAGCCCGGGTTACAGAAGTGTAGAGCCAGTAACCTACTCACAGATTACAGAAATGTTTTTAAGAGGCTTCCGAAAGCTGCGCTAGCGCGCTCGAAGTCTGTGCTGGCGCGCTCTGCGCTCGAAGTCTGTGCTGGCGCGCTCTGCGCTCGAAGTCTGTGCTGGCGCGCTCTGCGCTCGAAGTCTGTGCTGGCGCGCTCTGCGCTCAAAGTCTGTGCTGGCGCGCTCTGCGCTCGAAGTCTGTGCTGGTGCGCTCTGTGCTCGAAGTCTGTGCTGACTTACTCTGCGCTCGAAGTCTGCGCTGGCACGCTCTGCGCTCAAAGTCTGTGCTGGCGCGCTCTGCGCTCGAAGTCTGTGCTGGCGCGCTCTGCGCTCGAAGTCTGTGCTGGCGCGCTCTGCGCTCGAAGTCTGTGCTGGCGCGCTCTGCGCTCAAAGTCTGTGCTGGCGCGCTCTGCGCTCGAAGTCTGTGCTGGTGCGCTCTGTGCTCGAAGTCTGTGCTGACTTACTCTGCGCTCGAAATCTGTGCTGGCGCGCTCTGCGCTCGAAGTCTGTGCTGGCGCGCTCTGCGCTCGAAGTCTGCGCTCGCGCGCTCTGCGCTCGAAGTCTGCGCAGGCGCGCTCTGCGCTCGAAGTCTGCGCTGGCGCGCTCGAAGTCTGTGCTGGCGCGCTCTGCGCTCGAAGTCTGTGCTGGCGCGCTCTGCGCTCGAAGTCTGTGCTGGTGCGCTCTGTGCTCGAAGTCTGTGCTGGCGAGCTCTGCGCTCGAAGTCTGTGCTGGCGCGCTCTGCGCTCGAAGTCTGTGCTGGTGCGCTCTGTGCTCGAAGTCTGTGCTGACGCGCTCTGCGCTCGAAGTCTGTGCTGGCGCGCTCTGCGCTCGAAGTCTGTGCTGGCGCGCTCTGCGCTCAAAGTCTGCGCTGGCGCGCTCGAAGTCTGTGCTGGCGCGCTCTGCGCTCAAAGTCTGCGCTGGCGCGCTCTGCGCTCGAAGTCTGCGCTGGCGCGCTCGAAGTCTGTGCATTCCACGCCGTATATTCCCATAATCTGCGTGTCAATGTCCTATGTACCGTGTACGGGAAGTGGAGACCGCCCTGTGTGGCCCCATGTGGGTGATTTGTAACCGTTACATATTATCGCCGCGCTTGTTGGTTTCATCTTCCCCAATATCCCCCAGCTCCTGTGACTGTGCAGGAATGCTTCACACACTGCTTATTAGGGAGAGACGGGGAACGATTGAGCGCTTTCTTCCCTCCTCGGAAACTCCCAGCACATGTGCCCTGAGTAATACTCCAGCCTCTGCTGCCATTAATGCGGAGGCCCAGCTGGGAGGAGCGTCGCCCGCCTGGATGAAGCCGCTTTGTGCGCTGATAATTGGCCGAGTCGCTGTGTATCTGTGTTTACACGCGGTAATTAATCAGACGTACAGTAGAGAGCCTGATGCACCGCTGGTCCCAGTCTGCACCACGGACTGCAGCATCCTCAGAGCTGCCGAGTGAAAGCAGATGGCAGATATATTTGGGACGGGGGCGAGGGGGCAATTAGCAGATCAGGGGAGAGAGGAAACGCAGCTTTAATTGAGAGGTCCGAACAGGCGCAGCCCAAGGCTCGGGCCAGACGTGTCAAGATTTGGGGATTACAGTAACCATACATGTGGAGGAGGGAGCGGGTCGCCCGTGTTACCGCCTGCAAAGCCACATGTACATGGGAAAGACACTGCAGACCACCTATAGGCTCAGCAAAGCTGTATGTACAGGAAATGCTACATGTATGCAGCAGGGCCGCTGCCAGTCAACAACCACACGTATACACACGCCAGTTTATCCAGGCATCCCGTGCGCCTCCTATGTACGTCCCATGTGCGTCCCGCCCCGTGTGCATCCTATGTGTGTTCCGTGTGCATCCCGCCCCACGTGTGTCCCGTGTGTGTTCTGTGTGCATCCCGCCCCATGTGTGTCCCATGTGTATCCTGTGTGTCCCGTGTGCATCCCGTTCCGTGTGCATCCCGCCCCATGTATGTCCCGTGTGCATCCCGTGCGCAATCCCGCAGAGCGCACCGGCCCGACTCAATGTTTATTGGAAAATCTGCAGAGACAAATCCTGTATTACAGAGGCGGATCCCAATAACGCCCGCGGGTCAGATTCTCCCTGGCATAGGGGGGCCCCACTGTATGGAAAGATACTTTGTTGATGAAGGGCATGCCATGAATGTCTATTAACAAAACATTCTTGCGATATGGAGTGAGGACGGACAGAGGCAAATGTCACCTGAAGGCCCTTCCCCGGGGGGCTTCCTGGGGGTCACAGGTCAGCTTTGCAAAACGCCTTTACCTGCAGCTCATCACCTAGCCCAGGGGTGCACAACTCCAGTCCCCCCAACAGGTCAGGTTTTCAGGATATCCCAGCTTCAGCACAGGTGGCTCAGTCAGTGTGCACCCCTAACCTAACTGCCCCGTTACTGTGCGCCGGACCCAATCACCGCCTCACCGGCCCGGGAATATACCTGCCGGATACAGACGAGCCGTTGTAGGGTTATTTGCTGAGGAAATTGTTACAAAAAAACCCCAACTGGTTCCTTTTTGTTGTTGGAAGTTTGCAAAAAGCCAGAGTTACATCCCAGCGGAGAAACCCTTTCACTGCCAGAATCGCCGGCAACGCCTCGTTGCTCTGACACTAAGGGTTAAATCGCAACAAACCACATGCTACAGTCACCTGCCGGGGAAACGTATCTCCTAAGGAGCGCACCCCACTTATTTACTCGTCCTTCCTTTGCACGTGCGAAGCTGGGGATTATACCCCGGGGTGGGGCAACCACAGTCCTCGAGGGCCACTAACAGGTCAGGTTTTCAGGATATCCCTGATTCACCATGGGAGGCTCAATCAGTGGCTCAGTCTTTGACTCAGAGCCACCTGTGCTGAAGCAGAGATATCCTGAAAACCTGACCTGTTGGTGGCCCTTGAGGACTGGAGTTGGCCGCTCCTGTTTTACGCTCTTTAAGGCGTTAGTGGTCGTTAACAAACAAAAATAAATGGGTCCAGACGCGAGAACGGCCACACATTGCTGGATATTTCGCTGGGGTTTTATTGGGGCGATCTGCTGAAGGTTTCCGGTTTGATTTATTACAGAATGAGAGAGCGGGACCGGTCTTTTAATCACATGCATTGGAATGAGCAAATTGGCGTATGCAGATTCGGAGATCCTCATTCAGCGCAATAATTAGGTGCAATGTATATAAATACTGCGAGGGGTTAATGTTTGTAAAGATCAGCGTGGGAAATGATTTTAAAGCCGCAAAACGTTTTTAATTTTTTTTAAATAAATCAGTTCTGTAGTATTAGATAATAGTGGCTGTTCTTATATATTTATTATTTAGCGCCTAATGCCATTTTTAATGTGTTTCAAAGCATCTTTTAATTTATATAACAGGCTTTAGCACACCTTCCCAGCAGTGCAAGATCTTTGCAACACCTTACTGTTGGTGATAATTTGTTGCAAATGTCCCCAGCAGTTTTAGTTGCAAACTGTAACCATAGATAATGTTACCTTAGTAATAACAGGATACATTGTAGCTGCTGCGTAACAGTGACTGAAGCAGCCATTATGTTAGGCACACAATCAGGATTTGTACAGATTTATAACCGGAGCCCCAAACGATTGCCAGCGTAGGTAAGAATGTAGAATGATACATTGCCACGCGCTTTAAGTATATAAAATACAAAGTTGGAAAGTAGCATTGCTGCTTTAACACCAGTTATTAGCTGCTCTACAAAGCAGCACAACGTTCCTAACAGCTGAAAAGCAATTAACAAGAGAAACACCTCCCAGGTTACCTTAACTGTTACGTTATCGCCCACTTTGTGCCCGTAATATTCTATATACATGACAAGCCGAAGCACAAAGCACACAGCCGGCTCCGTGCGAGCAGCGAGATGTGTGTGCGGCGTCCCGGTGATAAACCGCCAGGAACACCGACATCACCAATCAGCTGGCGTTATGTATTGTACAGTGCCGTCGGCTCATATAGAAACATATATCTTTAGAACGCACTGCGCTGAAGGCGTTAACCCGCACAATAAATAAATAAATAAGTACAGATATTCAAACACAGCAATCTGAGGAGACGTGTAAAAGTGTTATCAGTTTTATTGTAAATACAGAATAAAGCTGTCAGCAGCCTGACGTGCAAAGCGTTTGTACACGGGAAAGAATTTGGGTTATAAGATCTTTCTTCTGTTTGGCTCTAACTTCCAGCACCCCGGTGTCCCGGTTTCCTGGCGTCCCAGCGCCCCGGTTTCCTGGCGTCCCAGCGCCCCGATGTCCTGGCGTCCCAGCGCCCCGGTTTCCTGGCGTCCCAGCGCCCCGGTTTCCTGGCGTCCCAGCGCCCCGGTTTCCTGGTGTCCGAGCGCCCCGGTTTCCTGGTGTCCGAGCGCCCCGGTTTCCTGGAGTCCCAGCACCCCGGTGTCTCGGTCTCGTCGCCCCAGCGCCCTGGTTTCCTGACGTCTCAGTTTCCTGGCGTCCCAGCGTCCCGGTTTCCTGGCGTCCCAGCGCCCCGGTTTCCTGGCGTCCCAGCGCCCTGGTTTCCCGGCGTCCCAGTTTCCTGGCGTCCCAGCGCCCCGGTTTTCCGGTATCCCAGCGCCCCGGTATCCCAGCACCCCGGTGTCACGGTCTCGTCGCCCCAGCGCCCTGGTTTCCCGGTGTCCCAGTTTCCTGGCGTCCCAGGGCCCCGGTTTCCCGGTATCCCAGCACCCCGGTGTCACGGTCTCGTCGCCCCAGCGCCCTGGTTTCCCGGTGTCCCAGTTTCCTGGCGTCCCAGCGCCCCGGTTTCCCGGTATCCCAGCACCCCGGTGTCTCGGTCTCGTCGCCCCAGCGCCCTGGTTTCCCGGCGTCCCAGTTTCCTGGCGTCCCAGTGCCCCGGTTTCCTGGCGTCCCAGCGTCCGGTTTCCTGGCACCGCAGTGTCCCGGTTTCCTGGCGTCCCAGCGCCCGGTTTCCTGGCGTCCCAGCGCCCCGATGTCCTGGCGTCCCAGTTTCCTGGTGTCCCAGCGCCCCGGTTTCCTGGCATCCCAGCGTCCCGGTTTCCTGGTGTCCCAGCGCCCGGTTTCCTGGCGTCCCAGCGCCCCGGTTTCCTGGCGTCCCAGCGCCCCGGTTTCCTGGCGTCCCAGCGTCCCGGTTTCCTGGCGTCCCAGCGCCCGGTTTCCTGGCGTCCCAGCGCCCCGGTTTCCTGGCGTCCCAGCGCCCCGGTCTCATCGCCCCAGCGCCCCGGTTTCCTGGCGTCCCAGCGCCCTGGTGTCTCGGTCTCATCGCCCCAGCGCCCCGGTTTCCTGGCGTCCCAGCGCCCTGGTGTCTCGGTCTCGTAGCCCCAGCGCCCCGGTTTCCCGGCGTCCCAGTTTCCTGGCGTCTCAGCGCCCCGGTTTCCTGGCGTCCCAGCGCCCCGGTTTCCTGGCATCCCAGCGTCCCGGTTTCCTGGCGTCCCAGCGCCCGGTTTCCTGGCGTCCCAGCGCCCCAGTTTCCTGGCGTCCCAGCGCCCCGGTTTCCTGGCGTCCCAGTGCCCGGTCTCATCGCCCCAGCGCCCCGGTTTCCTGACGTCTCAGCGCCCTGGTTTCCCGGTGTCCCAGTTTCCTGGCGTCCCAGTGCCCCGGTTTCCCGGTATCCCAGCACCCCGGTGTCTCGGTCTCGTCGCCCCAGCGCCCTGGTTTCCCGGCGTCCCAGTTTCCTGGCGTCCCAGTGCCCCGGTTTCCTGGCGTCCAAGCGTCCGGTTTCCTGGCACCGCAGTGTCCCGGTTTCCTGGTGTCCCAGCGCCCGGTTTCCTGGCGTCCCAGCGCCCCGATGTCCTGGCGTCCCAGTTTCCTGGTGTCCCAGCGCCCCGGTTCCCTGGCGTCCCAGCGCCCCGGTTTCCTGGCGTCCCAGTGCCCCGGTTTCCTGGAGTCCCAGCACCCTGGTTTCCTGGCGTCCCAGCGCCCCGATGTCCTGGCGTCCCAGCGTCCCGGTTTCCTGGCGTCCCAGCGTCCCGGTTTCCTGGCGTCCCAGCGCCCCGGTTTCCTGGCGTCCCAGCGCCCCGATGTCCTGGCGTCCCGGTTTCCTGGCGTCCCAGCGCCCCGGTTTCCTGGCGTCCCAGCGCCCCGATGTCCTGGCGTCCCAGTTTCCTGGCATCCCAGTGCCCTGGTTTCCTGGAGTCCCAGCACCCCGGTTTCCTGGCGTCCCAGCGCTCCGGTTTCCTGGCGTCCCAGCGTCCCGGTTTCCTGGCGTCCCAGCGTCCCGGTTTCCAATGAATTTAGGATGTCAGGTGACCCCTCCCAAATATTCATATTAACTCACAAACGTCAGGTGACCCCTCCCAAATATTCCCATTAACTCACGGACGTCAGGTAACCCCTCCCAAATATTCCCATTAACTCACGGACGTCAGGTGACCCCTCCCAAATATTCCCATTATCTCACGGACATCAGGTGACCACTCCCAAATATTCCCATTAACTCACGGACGTCAGGTGACCACTCCCAAATATTCCCATTAACTCACGGACGTCAGGTGACCCCTCCCAAATATTCCCATTGCTACATTATACTTGGTTATTAAGGAACGTTCTGCACCGTTATTTGTTCCTACCCCGAGCGTCCCTGCTTTCGTATTTCCAAACGTATAATCTCACTTTCTTATTCGTGTATTTGAGATACATTTTTCTGTTTTCATAACACACATTTATACTTCTAAAAAAACAAATCGCTTTGGCTCAAATGATAATAAAAGTAGAGATATTTTGAAAGCGGCCGCAGTGCCGCGACTTTGTGCAGGCAGCTCCCCACCGCTCTGCAGAGGCGCTCGCTAACCGGAATTTACAGCAATGAGCGAGCATTTGGAAGGAGTTATTGATAGTTGTTAAATTGACAGACAGACCCCCCAGTCTGTGAGTGTGATACATCGTTCCCCTGGCTGCCATATTCTTGCTGTGCTTGGGTTACACGGCTGGATTGATGCTGTACGGGTCTCGCTCCCTCCCCTCCTGTTCTCAGCTATGTGGGGTATTTATTTCTGGCAGAGCAGTAAGAATAGCCCCAGAGCTCACATACGTCATAGTGACACACAGCGCCAGGGGTACTGCTCTTCTCCACCTGTGCCCTGAGCTGGGGTCATTTCCAAATATATTTGCGGATATGTTGAATAGGACATAGCTATTTTGCATTCATTTGTTGCTAGAAATGTAGAAGTTGATGGCAGATAGCCACTTGACCCACATGGGCTGCCAGTCTCTGCCCCTGATCTCGCATCATTGGCTTGCTTTCATAGTAAGACTTTCGCCTATTTCTGGAATTCTCTTGAGTACCACCTCGGCTGGGAGGCGGTTCCCCTAATCCACCACCCTCTCTGTGATGAAGTACTCCCACACATTTCCCCTGAGCACCCCCCCCCCCCCCCGGCGTCAGAGAATAACCTCTTGCTCTAGCTCTTCTCTTTCTCTGAACTATGCTTCCCTCCTGTACATTATTGCAGGGGTGCGCAAACTGGGGGGGGCAAGATTTTTTTTGGGGGGGTGGGGCAGTTACAGAGGCACCGCGCTCTTCCCCAAGGCATTTAAATTAAATGGCGGGAATCGCACGAGGCCTCTGTAACTCACTTACCTTGATTCAGATGGCTTGGTGTGACGCGTTGCTATGGCAATGTGGCATCAAATAACACAGCGGGACACGTGACGTCACATGACCCCACAGCGTCATTTACACTTGATACAAGGTGAGGGGGGGGGGGGAGAGGGCACCTGCCGGGTAGAATTAAGGTACTACCGGTAGCTCCGGCACCTGAACTTCTAAAAAAAATAATTGTATTCTTACCCAAATATCTCACCTAAAACTTACACTCAGCAAGTTTCATGAGTCTGGGGCAAAGGGGACATGGAAAGTGTGAAAGCAGGGGTCACTAACTTGTCATGTAATGATACCTAGCCCCTGGCTTATAGTGCTGTGTACCTGCCAGGGACCCCACGGTTTCAGGGGTGACCAGTGGGCTTAACCTTTATTATATAGCCTGGTCACCCCCTTACCGTCACACCTCCCCCCTCAAGACGTAGGCTCTGGGGCAGCCACCTCATCCGGTGGTTCCGCAAGCCTGGAAGATCTGGAGGTACGTTAGTCACTGGGGATGTCCTGCAGGGAGAGTCCATCAGCATTGCCGCGCTCACTGCCCTTTTTGTGCTGAATTGAAAAAGCAAACTCCTGCAGGGCGAGGCTCCAGCGAAGCAACTTCCCGTCCTCCCTCGACACCCTCTGCAGCCAACTCATGGGATTGTGATCCGTGATAACAGTAAAATCCCTACCACACAGGTAGGGCTGGAGCTTCTTCAGTGGCCACACAATTGCGAGGCACTCTTTTTCAATGGTGGCATAAGCCACTTTCCGAAGCAACAGCTTGTGACTCAGGTAGATGATCGGGTGTTCTCCGCCGTCCTCGCCTACCTTGCTCAGTACAGCGCCGACACCATAGTCCGAGGCATGGGCCTGCACCACGAGACGCTTGCTGTAGTCAAGGGATGCCAGGGTGGGATCACTAGCCAGGGCAGACTTCAAAGCCTGGAATACCTCCACGCAAGCGGGAGACCATGTTACCAGAACCGAGAGTTTCTTCTGGGTCAGGTCAGTCAGGGGTTTGGCCAGGGCGCTGTACTGGGGAACAAACTTCCTACAGTAGCCAGCGGTGCCTAAGAAAGCCATAACCTGCTTCTTTGCTCGGGGCACTGGCCACTCGAAAATGGCCTATTCCTTAGCCGGCTCAGGCTGGAGATGCCCCCCGCCTACTCTGTGCCCAAGGAACAGTACCTCTGCCATCCCGACCAGACACTTAGATGGTTTGTGTCAGCCCGGCTTTGCTATCCGTTTCAGCACCGCTGCTACATGCACTAGATTGATTCCCAGGAATTGCTTAACACAGCTATATCATCCAGGTAAAGCTTTGCATGCCTTCCAGTAACCTATTGACCAGGCGTTGGAAGGTAGACGGGGCATTCTTCATCCCGAATGGCATAACAGAAAATTGTATAAGCCACTCGGAGTGATGAAGGCTGAATTCTCCTGCGCCTTCTGGGTCAGCGGGATTTGCCAGTACCCCCTTGACAAATCCATGGTAGTCAGATACCTTGCCCCCGTGAGCTCATCGAACAGCTCGTCCATGCGGGGCATGGGGTAGGCATCTGACACCGTCTGAGCGTTGAGCTGCCGGTAGTCCACACAGAACAGAGTGGTCCCGCCCTTCTTAGGTACCAGGACTACCGGTGAAGCCCAAAGACGGTACAATTACCCCTAGGGCCAGCATCTCTTCTACCTCCTCCTCTATGCTGCTCTTCACCTCCTCCGATAACCGATAGGCATTCTTAGGCTTCGCTCATAGTGCGGGCGACAGCGACACGACGTCACAATAAATGCATTGCCGCCGTCACATGTGCTTATAGTAAGCGTGACGTGACGGAGCGACGGCTTGGTCGCGATCGCTGGAGCTCATCTCGATTTGATTTTTCCATCGACCGCAGCCTGATGTCACCGTCGCCGGCCCTACAGTATAAGCGTAGCCTTATGCAGAGGTCCCGGTGTGGACTGGGTGATCAGTAATATAGGTCTGGCCAGGCTTATCCGTGAACAGGTCCGTGTACTGGTGTAACATGGCTCGTGCCTGCACCTGCTGGGGTGCCTCAAGCTGGGGACCAATCTATACTGTACCCCCATTCCTGGCCTCCCCTAGGAGATCGGGCAGAGCTTGGCTCCCCGGGTCCTCCATCAGTTGGCTACAGATATCCAGCACGGATGGCTCACTCGGAAAACTCGCTTGTAACATATTTATGTGATAGGTTCTATGTCTACCTGTCTCCTTATCTAACTGCACAACATAGTTGCACTCGTTCATCCGCCAGAGAACCGTATATGGGCCACCCCAGGCAGCCATGAGTTTGTTCTGCTGAGTGGGCTTCAGAACAAGCACTTGCTGCCCAGGGATAAACTATCTGCTACGGGCATTTTTATCATGCCAGCGCTTCTGCTTGGTCTGAGCATCTTTCAGGTTAGCCTGTGCCAACCCCATGAGCATCTCTAACCGGTCCCTGAGCTCTACTACATACTGTAGCACAGGCGCATCAGTAGTCTTCCCTTCCCCTTCCTCACGGAACAGGTCAAGTTGTCCCGGAGCCTGCGACCATATAGAAGCTCAAAAGGTGAGAATCCGTGGACTCTTGCGGTCCCGCTCGGTATGCAACAGCAAGTGCTGTAACTGAGCCTCCCAGTCTTTCTGTTCAGCTTCTACAAAGGCTCGCAGCATCTGCTTCAGGGTGCCAATGAACCGCTCACACCGTCCGTTTGTCTGGAAGTGGTAAGGGGCAGTGCGGCGGGCTGCCACCCCGCACATAGCCCAGCGATACTGACACATTAATAGTGCCCCATGATCGGTCAGAATCTCACTAGGGAACCCTACTCTAGTACAAATCCCTATCGGAGTTTCTGCTACTTTTCTAGCCTCAGTGGATGAAAGTGCCGCAGCCTCAGGGTACCTGGTTGCAAAATCCACACGGTGAGGATGCAGCGCTTCCCCGTCCAGCTAGGGACCATAAGGGGTCCCACTATGTCTACCGCTATCCTCTGGAAAGGTTTACTGATCACCGGTAGTGGCTTCAGGGAGACCTTCACACGGTTGCCCGACTTGCCAACTCACTGGCAGGCATCACAGGAGCGGCCAAAATCTGCTACTGCCGTGGATGCACCTGGCCAGTAGAAACACTGCAAAAGCAGGGTTTGGTGCGGGTGACTCCCTGATGTCCCGCTAGTGGGATGGAGTGGGCTACCTGCAGTAACTGCTGCCTATACTCCCTGGGTATCACTAGCAGCCTCCTACTCATCCATACTCTTGTCTGGAGCATCAGGAGCATGCTTTATGTACAAGAGCCCACGGTACCAGAGATACCAATC
The DNA here is from genome assembly GCF_040206685.1 of Ascaphus truei. Lineage (NCBI taxonomy): Eukaryota > Metazoa > Chordata > Amphibia > Anura > Ascaphidae > Ascaphus > Ascaphus truei. The sequence goes on along the minus strand of NC_134490.1, from coordinate 1,332,351 downwards.
CGACCCACCCTCAGAGGCAGACTCGGACGCCCGAAAGTCTCATGCCCTCTAAGCTGGGATTGGACTGCACTGCTTCTCTGAACCGTGCACCTAGCTCCGGCCACTCACCCTCAGTCACTAAGTCAGGGGATGGGGAAACAGGTATGTTGGAAGGGAGGTTAGGACTCATTATAGTCTCGGTCTGGCTTAGCTGCCCGGTCTCCGCAGAGACCTCAGGAATCGTTGGTCCCAAATGCAGGGGGATGGTGATTTCCTCAGTGGACAGGGGTACCAAATGCTCCCCTGCCTGGGCAAGTGCCCAACGTTGGCTCCTTGTGACCACAGCCACAGGAGCATCTTATTCAGCCAAAGAACAGATGAGGTGTCCTAGGTCATTTCGAGTAGCACCTCGGTATCCAAACCAGGCAGGACACCAACATCTCTCACTCCTCGACTGGCACCCCAGTTGAGAAACACCTGGGCGACCTGGATTGACCTAGGTCCCCCATCTGGCATAGTGACCTACATCCCTAGTCCATGGAGCAGATCCTCTGGGCTAACCATATCAGGTCGCACCAGAGTAATTGTAGCACCGGAGTCGATCAGGCTGGATGCCTGGTGATCTCCGATGGTCGCCGGATGCAAATGCTTCCTCTGGACATCGTTGACCTGCAGCCTGACTGCTGCAACTTGATGCCCGCCTGTCTCCTCCGCTGTGCTGGCTGTAGATGGTGTAGCAACCACCGCCTGGGTCCTCAGCTGTACCTGGTGGATGGCTGCTTGCTGTTCCTCTGTGGGTACCAGTCCCATGTAGGCGACCGCTTTTGGCGTTTGGGTACGTTGCCTCTGAGGGGGGTTGCTGGAACAGTGCAGATTCAGGCAATCAGGCTTCAGATGCCCGGTCCGGTGACAATGGTAGCACCGCCGCTCATGCACAAATTCTGTGGGCTTGGATGCACTTCCCCCGGCAGGAGGTTTGCTCCTCCAGGCCGGCGTAGGGTGAGCAACCTCAGCCACCATGGGCACCCGAGTCAGGGCTACCCCTGTAGGCGGGATGCCCGCTTGGCATACAGCGGATGAGTTGTCACAAACTCGTCCGCCATCCTGGCAGCCTCAATGTAGGTCTTGGGCTTGAGGTCAATCACCCATTCTCTGACTTCAGGCAGACACTTCCGCCAAAACTGCTACTGGAATATGAGGTCCAGCAGTCCCTGGTATTTGGTGGCATGCACCCTTCGATCCACCGGGTACCGTGCTTGGCTAACCGGGCTGCGAATTCCAAGTGAGTGTCCCGGCCAGTTTTCTCCCCGGATTGGAACAGCCCCCAATAAGCCTCGGGATTGACGGCATATCGATCAAGCAAGACTGCCTTGACATGCTTGTAGCCGTGGCTATCCACTGTCGGAATTCCCTGGAAAGCCTTCAGGGCTCTGCCGGCTAACAGTGGGGACAAGTGTAACACCCAGTCTCGGGGTGAGTGATGGAAAAGTCCACACTGGTCCGTGAAAACTTTCAAAAAGCCGTCTATATCATCGGTGCCATCCACAAACTTGGTAAAGCTGTGGTGAGACACTCTCGGGGGTCGGGGCTGGTCAGGGTCCTGAAGGGGTCGGGGCATCTGAACACCTTGGGCAGCCGCAATCAGCTGCAATTTCTGTTCACACATGACCCCGATAGCCATGGCTGTAACAATAGCCGTGATATCCGCAGCAGGGGCATCAGTAGCCATTGGGGCTACTGCAAGTGGGACCACAGGCCCATCCTCACTCTCGCCCTCTGATTCCTCTGCGCTCTCCTCGATGTCCAAGGTTATGTCCTGGGCTGGAGTAGCCACGGTCACCCCCAGCCATGCTGCAGCCACCGGCCTAACGCCCCCCCCTCCCTGTAGCAATGGCACCCCCTTCACAGCCACCGGCCCTCCTGCAGCAACCGCCCCCCCCCCAGTAGCAGCCACCGGCACCCCCCCAGTACCCAGTAGCAGCCACCACCACCGGCCCACCCGCAGCCACCGGCCATCCCGCAGCCACCGGGCCTGACCTGAGATCATCCAGAAGGTCAATCTGATTTTTATTTGTATTGGGGGTGTATATTTTATATGTATTGGGGGGTGTATTTTTTATATGTATTGGGGGGGGCGGTATATTTTTATATGTATTGGGGGGTGTATTTGTATATGTATTGGGTGGTGGGGGTGTAGTTTTATATATATTGGGGGGGTGTATTTTTATATGTATTGGGTGGTGGGGGTGTAGTTTTATATATATTGGGGGGTGTATTTGTATATGTATTGGGTGGTGGGGGTGTAGTTTTATATATATTGGGGGGGGTGTATTTTTATATGTATTGGGGGGGGGGCGGTATATTTGTATATGTATTGGGTGGTGGGGGTGTAGTTTTATATATATTGGGGGGGGTGTATTTTTATATGTATTGGGGGGGTTAAGTAAACGTTGTGCGCTAAAAAAAATAATTCCATGGTAGGTGCGCTATGGGTTGGGGGGGGGGCGCTATGGTTTGGGGGGGGCGCTATGGGTTGGGGGAGGGGGGGCTGCTCTTAATTTGTCCCAGGATTTCTGTTGGCGGCCCTGCCGACACCTCTCAACATCCCGTCTCCTCTTTGAACTCCGGACTCTATGCAGACTTGCTGGCACTTTAAGCAGATGCCCGGGCAAACTGCATAGAGCCTTGTAACAAATGTATCAAACACAGAAAACATATTTTAATACATGGGGGACTTTGGGGAGACTCATGACTGTAAGGGAAATAGGACTGAGATATCAGGGCTCGAAAACCAGGAGACTGGGGGACACTGGGCAGCCCCAGTATAATTCCACCCGGATATCGGCAAATCATGCCTGCTCACCGGGTAGAATTAAGTTACTACCGGTAGCTCCGCCACCCGAACTCCTGCAAACAAAATAATTGTATTCTTACCCAAATATCTCACCTAAAACTTACACACAGCAAGTTTCATGAGTCTGGGGCAAAGGGGACATGGAAAGTGGGAAAGCAGGGGTCACTAACTTGTCATGTAATGATACCTGGCCCCAGGCTTATAGTGCTGTGTAGCTGCCAGGGACCCCACAGTTTCAGGGGTAACCAGTGGGGTTAACCTTTATTATATAGCCTGGTCACCCCCATACCGTCCCACATATATCCATATAATCACAGTACACAGGTTCCTGTTCTGTGGACTGGCACATCTGTGAACAGGAGCGGTCTGTTTGCAGGAAGAGTTGGCGTCTCCAGACACTGGTAAATTATTTCCAGAAGGAGAGATGCAGCTTTCTGCACTTTGCAAAGATTCTCAGAACAGGCACAATCCCTCCCAGGGGGAAAGTTATTCCAGGGCTCTCAGATGTTATTAGAAGGAGTTGTTTGTGTACCCGGGATTTCTCCTATAGATAGAAGCATGTAGAGGCTGTGAGGAAACGTTTCTATAATGGGAATATTTTTAGAGCAAGCATTCCTCCTGTACAAAGGAGGATATTAGGGCTGCCGGGGGATCTGTTGCACGTGTAAGTTAGGATGGTTTTTGGTTCACACCAAACACGTGAAACTCGCTCGGATTTACCTTGATTTTATCAGTGGTACAAGCCAATATTGTGGTTATATTTTGTGACAAAAAAAAATGTCATTGAATGAGAATAAAAATCGAAATAAATACTTTCATCCCATCAGTGCGAGAGGGAAGTGCAATGTATTGGAAAACAATATTGTGAAAGCAAGCTTATCATAGTGCGTGAGATAAAAGGTAGAAATAGGAGAGAAAGTGCTCCATGGCGTAGTGCTGTAAGATGCTAAGAATGAGATGTTCAATGTATCGTTCATGGTAAAATCTTTTACATGAAGTAATAAGTGGGACAGCACCTGAAACGCTCCTGCTGTGCTGCCTGCAGCAGCCTGACACTGTGCAGACAGTATGTTATCTTATATCTGAGATAACCTCAGGGCATTTTTCCTCTGAACAGCCATGTATTTCTAAATCATTTTAATAATATTTGGCTAAAGCGTTTCTGGTACATTATGGAGGACTTGTGTACATTAAATTCCATCTGCCGTTTATCTGTAAAACTCTGCACTCTGTCACTGTCTGCGTGTTATCTCTCGTACATCTTTATATTTAGGCTGCCGCTGGACTTGGCCCCGTACGCCAAAAATTAGACTTTAATCTCAGCCCCTTCGGCAATGTTACTTATGTATATTACAAAAAGGTTTCTCAGTATAAAGAAACAATGTGATCTTGCAGAAGGGATAAAATAATGGCGCTTAGCATAGAACCAGTATTGGCGCCCTCGTATTACATGCCCAGGTTCCCTGAAGCCTTCTGAACCGCAAGCGTCTTTCACCCGTGGAGTCTCGGCATCTGCCGATCACCCCGTGTTAATTCCACGGACGCGGAAATGGCGGTTGTACCATCAGTTCTTCTTTCTTGGGAGGACTGGAGACTCTTCGCCGAGCACCGCTTTGGTCAAATTGACTTTCTAAACAGCACAGCGACACCCCTACGCGTTTCGTGGTGGTATCCACTTCATCAGGGAGTAGTAATGGTGTGCCAACACCTACAATTTATATGTCAGAACCCTTCTTGATTGGTTAATTAAAAAATAAATTAAAAAAGGATATACATATACACAAAAGATTGCAGCGCCAATTAATGTAGATAGGATCAAATTGAACAATTAATAAGGGACAGATATTCCCTGCTATAATGATTATAGATTGTGCCAATTACAGACAAACATAAAACCAACTTACAAACAACATACATGTAGCGCACTTTCCCCCACCCCCTTGAGGGATGTGTGGCTACGGTGTGTGTGGTGCAATACCTGTGGCTCACAGGAGGTCTGAGCCTCCGCTGCAGGGGGCCTGGGGTGTAACTGGTACGTGTTCTTCAGCGCCTCCACCTGTCACGGATTCTACTGTGTGGAATTACCTGTTACAGGACACACACACACACACATACCTGTTATAGGACCCCCCCCCCCACACACACACATATATATATAATATATATTTGCACAATAAACACACACTCGTGAGTAAACAGAAAATAACCAATTTACTACAGACTATAATATGGCTACTGGTTACAGCCTACCCGCCAGGCCTCGCACGGCGGTAACACCCGCTCAGTGTCCCACACACTTGTTCACAGTCCCCACAGTTCCTGACGGGGCCCTCGTGCACCCAACCACTGTAGTGTCCACAAGGATATAACCCCTCATCCTTATATGTGGTCAGCGCTGCCACTATAGTGTATGTTGGTGCACTTGTGCATGGGGTACCTGCCGGGGTCATGCATGGGGTACCTGCCGGGGTCATGCATGGGGTACCTGCCGGGGTCATGCATGGGGTACCTGCCGGAGGCGTCCGCCCCCAGGCGCGCTGCGTCCTCCGATGGGGGTACACGGACCCAACGGTGATCAGCGACTCCTGTGCTTCCGCGTGGGGTGATCACCAGTGGGGTGTCTCTTCCAGTCTCTTCCGTAGGGTGGTCTGGTCCCAGACCACCAAGAGCCAGGATGCCGCTGTGTCCCTCACTACAAGATGCAGGGGCAGTGTCCCTATCTAAGGGCCTGTCCCTGCAGCAAGCACAATCTAGTGGTCTCAGGGCCTTCCTGGGGCCTAAGGGGGTAAAGCTTGGCCTAGTCCAGGGGAGCACAGATCCCTGGACACTACCTCTCAGCTTCAGCTCCCTCTGTAGACTGGCGTGGTCCAAACACGCAAATTGTATCATTATCAGCGAGCAGGGGATTGCTGCAGCCCTATTGGCTGTGTGGCATCAGGTGGGGCTTTGTCCCATAGCCTTCTGGGGGCTGTAGTTCCCCCACATCGCTCCTCATGTAATGGCCGCAGGGCACCCTCACTAGTGCGCATGGCTCTTCTAATGGCCCCCGCACTCTGGACGTCACTGCGCATGCGCGAGCGCACTCAAGATGGCGGCGCCCTGAGTCGGGAGCCGCCGCGGACGTCCGGCGACCCGGTCGCCTCTCCTCCTACCCGCATGCCTCCCCCCCCCCCCCGCAATCTCGCCACCCTTGCTGGAGTCAAGGTATTAATTCGAATACTCTAGGTTCCTACAAGAATCCTGGTGGGTCTTCCTTACGTGACCCAATATCCTTGTCGTGTTTGGGACCTGCCACTTCCGTACACACTGATGAAGAGTATTAGTGCAGATCCGCGGTTACAGCTGATCCGCCGGACACCCGGGAGCCATCTTTAATACTCACAATCATTTCATGCACAAAATGTGGACTCATCCAAATTATAAATGGGACGGATCATTCTGTCTCCAATTTGAATTAGACACACCCGGACAATAAATTAATCTCCAACACTACTGTAAAATAATCATACAGAGCGGATCAAGCCAAATCCCTGGCAGAGTTCCCTAGGTATGAGGCTATGTAACGGTATCATTTAATACGGTTCTTGTTTTGCCAGCAAATTACCAATGTTACCTCTTCTTTTATGTAAAGTCACATGCTCAATGCCTTCGAGTAAACTGGGATTACTACTAAGCAATTCTTTATCGTGTCTGGATACACTGTGCAGCACAAATACATATGTAATATTCCTAACGTGTTCCTGGATCCTGTGCTTTACGCTCTGTAACGGATCGGGGGACTGGCGCCTCTCAGCGTGTCCCCGTCACCTCACGCCCCACTGCGGCTAGCTGCCCCGGTTCCCCACTCTCTCTCCTCCTCCTCTCCGAGCCGTCCCTCTGCGGCACGGTCCGCACGCCCAGGCACACGATCGGGGCACGCGCGAGGCCGCCTCACTGAACGCGCACGCTCCCGATCCCTTGTGACGAATCGAGGGACACGCGCCCCTCGGCGTGCCTCCGTCACCCCAGCCCTTACTGTACCTGGCTCCACCGCTCCTCCTTCCCTTCTGCCTCCCGTGCCGAGCCCTTCCCCCGCGATGCACGCCACACGCCCAGGCACACGGTCGGTGCGCGCGCATAACAACCTTACAGAAGGCGCGCGCACCCGATCTAGTTACCAGCCGTCCCCAGGCACTGGCTCCGCCCCCCGTCGGTTGCAGGCGATTGCCCTGGATTACCTCCCTGTCTCCTCCTCTGCTCTCACGGACCTATCCCTGCAATTACCCAGACAAACCTCTGCTCCACCCCTCACCCCTATTGGTCCTCCTTCCCATATAACCCCAGTCTGTCCTCTCAGTCCTTGCTCTGCAGAGCTTCCTGTAGCTCCTGTGTGTGCAGTGTCTATGCCCAGCTCCCTTGTCTGTTTCAGCTCTGGTTCCTGTCCCTGCCCCTGTTTGGATTCCTTTGGTGTGAACTTGGACTTTGACTACGCTGCCTTCTCCTGCCCCTGAACCCTGGCTTTCGGACATCACTACGCTGCCTTCTCCTGCCCCTGAACCCTGGCTTTCGGACATCACTACGCTGCCTTCTCCTGCCCCTGAACCCTGGCTTTGGACATCACTATGCTGCCTTCTCCTGCCCCTGAACCCTGGCTTTCGGACATCACTACGCTGCCTTCTCCTGCCCCTGAACCCTGGCTTTGGACATCACTACGCTGCCTTCTCCTGCCCCTGAACCCTGGCTTTCGGACATCACTACGCTGCCTTCTCCTGCCCCTGAACCCTGGCTTTGGACATCACTACGCTGCCTTCTCCTGCCTCTGAACCCTGGCTTTGGACATCACTACGCTGCCTTCTCCTGCCCCTGAACCCTGGCTTTCGGACATCACTACGCTGCCTTCTCCTGTCCCTGAACCCTGGCTTTGGACATCACTACGCTGCCTTCTCCTGCCCCTGAACCCTGGCTTTGGACATCACTACGCTGCCTTCTCCTGCCCCTGAACCCTGGCTTTGGACATCACTACGCTGCCTTCTCCTGCCCCTGAACCCTGGCTTTGGACATCACTACGCTGCCTTCTCCTGCCCCTGAACCCTGGCTTTGGACATCACTATGCTGCCTTCTCTTGCCCCTGAACCCTGGCTTTGGACATCACTACGCTGCCTTCTCCTGCCCCTGAACCCTGGCTTTGGACATCACTATGTTGCCTTCTCTTGCCCCTGAACCCTGGCTTTGGACATCACTACGCTGCCTTCTCCTGCCCCTGAACCCTGGCTTTGGACATCACTACGCTGCCTTCTCCTGCCCCTGAACCCTGGCTTTGGACATCACTACGCTGCCTTCTCCTGCCCCTGAACCCTGGCTTTCGGACATCACTACGCTGCCTTCTCCTGTCCCTGAACCCTGGCTTTGGACATCACTACGCTGCCTTCTCCTGCCCCTGAACTCTGGCTTTGGACATCACTACGCTGCCTTCTCCTGCCCCTGAACTCTGGCTTTGGACCTCACTACGCTGCCTTCTCCTGCCCCTGAACTCTGGCTTTGGACCTCACTACGCTGCCTTCTCCTGCCCCTGAACTCTGGCTTTGAACATCACTACGCTGCCTTCTCCTGCCCCTGAACCCTGGCTTTGGACATCACTACGCTGCCTTCTCCTGCCCCTGAACTCTGGCTTTCGGACATCACTACACTGCCTTCTCCTGCCCCTGAACCCTGGCTTTGGACATCACTACGCTGCCTTCTCCTGCCCCTGAACCCTGGCTTTGGACATCACTACGCTGCCTTCTCCTGCCACTGAACTCTGGCTTTGGACATCACTACGCTGCCTTCTCCTGCCCCTGAACCCTGGCTTTCGGACATCACTACGCTGCCTTCTCCTGCCCCTGAACCCTGGCTTTGGACATCACTACGCTGCCTTCTCCTGCCCCTGTACCCTGGCTTCTGGACATTAACCCTCCGACCTCTGGCACCCCGGACTCAGCAAGTATAACGTTTACCCTTACTCTCCAGGCCCGGCAGCGCTATTACCACACTCCGGGCACGCCCTCACTGCTGTGGGTGCGTGTTATACCCTTACCCACCTCAGTACTGGGGACTGGCCAGGTCTGCGGGCATACAGGCGTTACACATGCCTTGTGTGTGGGTCCTACGTATTGTAATTTGCATGGGCTCTCTAATAGATACAGGCATACCCCGCATTAACGTGCGCAACGGGTCCAGAGCATGTATGTAACACAGGCACACCCCACATTAACGTACCCAATGGGACCGGAGCATGTATGTAACACAGGCATACCCCACATTAACGTACGCAATGGGACGGGAGCGTGTGTGTAACACAGGCATACCCCGCATTAACGTACGCAATGGGACCGGAGCATGTATGTAACACAAGCATACCCCGCATTAACGTACGCAACGGGACCGGAGCGTGTATGTAACACAGGCATACCCCACATTAACGTACGCAATGGGACCGGAGCGTGTATGTAACACAGGCATACCCCACATTAACGTACGCAATGGGACGGGAGCGTGTGTGTAACACAGGCATACCCCACATTAACGTACGCAATGGGACCGGAGCATGTATGTAACACAGGCATACCCCACATTAACGTACGCAATGGGACCGGAGCATGTATGTAACACAGGCATACCCCGCATTAACGTGCGCATTGGGTCCAGAGCATGTATGTAAAGGGAAAATGTACTTAAAGTGAAGCACGACCTTTTCCCCACTTATCGATGCTTTGGTACAGGTAGGGAGTCGGTATTGCTGTTCGGGATGTGCTGATAGGCGCATGCGTGAGCTGCCGTTTGCCTATTGGGCGAGGGGAATCAGCGCGTCACTACTACGGCGGTTTGTAGGGCAGAATAAGTGTCCGTACTCGCAAAGCGAGCTTACGGACACAGGGGTATGGGGCTACTGAAAATATGTCCTTACTCGCGAGTGTAAAGTGAGTGTCCTTAAACCGGGGTATGCCTGTAATGCACTTTAGTAGTGTTGCAATCGATATAGTGTTTAATAGAATACTCCAGATTCGGCGCATTACAAGTTTTATTATCGGACTGCTTACATTTATTACACGGAAGATTCCGGACGGATTTTGACCCAGAAAGTTTTTTTCCATCAGTGGCTGATTTTAATTCCCTTGGTGAAGTTTTTCATATTTTTAGCTTTACGGAAAACTTCCCTGAGGGATCGTCGCAAGTTCAGAGCCTAAAATAGGACCGCGCAGTAATACACGCCAATTCTTTTTATTCTCTTTCTGTGCGTGATATGATGAATAATTAAAACAAGTAATAAAAGGAACAATTAACTTGTCTTTTCTACGACGCGATTTACCATCGTTTTTATTTATATTTTTAACCTCAATGAGATCACTTCCATTCAAATGTAGAGTTTTCTGAAATACTGAATCTAATAGTTTTTCAGCGTAGTCTCTCTGGAGAAGTTTATTTTTTTTAACTCTGTTACTTGTGTTATAAAGTCAGTGGGGCCTATTCTAGAAGCCTCGATGAGTTCGCTGCTACATCGCCAGGTTTGGCCTGTTCCCGCCGCACGGTTTGGCCTGTTCCCGCCGCACGGTTTGGCCTGTTCCCGCCGCACGGTTTGGCCTGTTCCCGCCGCACGGTTTGGCCTGTTCCCGCCGCATGGTTTGGCCTGTTCCCGCCGCACGGTTTGGCCTGTTCCCCGCCGCACGGTTTGGTCTGTTCCCGCCGCACGGTTTGGCCTGTTCCCGCCGCACGGTTTGGCCTGTTCCCGCCGCACGGTTTGGCCTATTCCCGCCGCACGGTTTGGCCTGTTCCCGCCGCACGGTTTGGCCTGTTCCCGCCGAACGGTTTGTCAGTTGAGTTATCACGGTATTCTGAAAGACTCTGAACCCACCTCAAACTGAGCGGCAGGAAAATACCTAAACCGCTCGGCGAAGCAGCAAACTCATCTCATCCTCTCTCAAAGTTCTCCCCGTGCGATCTGGCTGCGAGATGCCCAGAGAGAGCCGCCTCTCCCTGCGCGTGTGCCGCCAGCAATCGTAATGTTTTAATTCAAATTGTAATACTAGTGTACGTGAGCAGGGGGTCTCCGGAGCAGAACCGCATTGATTTCAGGTGCGGGGACCCCCTGCTTCCCGAAATACAGGCCCAGATATGGGGTGCCGGAATCTCCTATGTGTTTAAATGTCCCGCGTCACGTAACCGGGATATTTAAACGCACACGTACACTCACGAACATTAGTATAATTTGTTTTATTAAAACAGCTTCATTACCTTAGGGGTTAGCAATTAAAGCTAAACCTGAATAGCATGTTTATTGGGGGCAGAGGGGGTGGATGAAGGGGGTAGTTGCCCAGGGTGGGTGGTTAGGCCTGCCGGGAAGGTTGCAGGAGTGGTTAACCCCATTCACTACCATACCGGTGCGAACCGCTATGGTAATAAAGGGGTTAACCACTCCCGCTACCCACCCGGTAGGCCTAACCACCCACCCATGGGGCAACTACCCCCTTAACGCAATCCCTCTACCCCCAAGAAACATTAAAAAAACAATAACCCTAATACCCACCTCCTCTACCCCCAACAACCCCCCCCAACACATACAGTACAGCAATGGGCAAAATTACTATTATCCAGATATACATAACAATTAACTCAAAACAATAAACAGTAATAGAAAACATAACAATAAATTCCAAACAAGCATTTGCCAAAAAATGCATTGCCTGTCACTGTATTTGTCTGTACCCTAAAGGGGCACAGATTAATACATTAGCAGTCAATGGGCAATGACAAACATAGAAAGAAAAAAATACAATCAAAAAACTTGAAAATGTAAAATTACATATATTCAATATTTGTCTCACCATTAGAAGTCTTCAGGGGGGGTTCACGGCCATGACATCACGCGGGTGTATCGCCCTCATTGGCTGAATTGCCACCGTGACGTGGCCAGAGCTCCGTCACCACTAGTAAAGACAAAATACATTTACAAAATGTGGTCGCGTATCGTGATCTCTACACGCGCGCAGGCAGGTACTGGGCCCTTGGGGGTGGGGAAGGTATGCGCCTGGGGGAAGGTATGCGCCTGGGGGGGAGGTATGCGCTTGGGGGGATGTATGGGCCTGGGGGGGAGGTGGGAAAGGTATGGGCCCTGTGGGGGAAAGGTATGGGACTAGGGGTGGAGGTATGGGCCTGGGGGGGTGGGGGGAGGTGTGGGCCTGGGGGGAGGTATGGGCCTGGGGGGGGAGGAATGGGCCTTGAGGGGAGGGGGGAAAAGTAGTGGCCTGGGGGGCAAGGTATGGGACTAGGGGGGGAGGTATGGGTCTGGGGGGGGTGGGGGGAGGTGTGGGCCTGGGGGGAGGTATGGGCCTGGTGGGGGGGGAATGGGCCTTGAGGGGAGGGGGGAAAAGTAGTGGCCTGGGGGGGAAGGTATGGGACTAGGGGGGGAGGTATGGGCCTTGGGGGGGGAGGTATGGGCCTTGGGGGGGAGGTATGGGCTTTGGGGGGAGGGGGTGAAGGTATGGACCTGGGGGGAGGTATGGGCCTGGAGGGAGGGAGGTATGGGCCTGGGGGGGAGGGAGGTATGGGCCGTGGGGGAGGGAGGTATGGGCCATTGGGAGGGAGGTATGGGCTGGGGGGAGGGAGGTATGGGCAGGGGGGAGAAGGTTTGGGCCTGGGGGGGAAGGTTTGGGCCTGGGGGGGAGAAGGTTTGGGCCTGGGGGGGAGAAGGTTTGGGCCTGGGGGGGGAAGGTTTGGGCCTGGGGGTGGAGATATGGGCTGAGGAGGGCAGTGCGCACAAGACTAGGAGCCAGGGGGAGATTACCTTTAGGGCGGAGTCTGGAGGTTCAAGGAGGGATCTTCCGACAGCCACAGAGGGCAAGTGGGGGGGCTTGGAGGGACTGCTGACTGCCCACAGAGGGCACGTGGGGGGGCTTGGAGGGACTGCTGACGGCCCACAGAGGGCACGTGGGGGGGCTTGGAGGAGCTGCTAAGGGCAGGTAGCTTTGGGACAGAGACAGACACACAAACACACACACACACACACACACACACACACAGACACACACAGAGACACACAAACACACACACACACACACACACACAGAGACACACACACACACACACACACACACACACACACACACACACACACACACACACACACACACACACACACACACACACACACACACACACACACAGACACACACACAGACACACACACAGACACACAGACACACACACACACAAACACACACACACACAGACACACACACACAGACACAGACACACACACACACACACTGACACACACTGACACACACACACTGACACACACACTGACACACACACACTGACACACACACAGACAAAGACACACACACACACACACAGACAAAGACACACACACACAGACAAAGACACACACACACACACACACACACACAAACAGACAGAAACATACACACAGAGACAGAGAGAGAGACATATACACACACACAAACACACACAGAGACACACACACACAGAAACAGAGACACACACACAGACGCACACAGACACACACACACACAGATCCTGTATAAGCCGCTGCAGTGAGGAAGATTCAAACAAAACTTTTCCCGCCTGTACAGCTGCTTATATTAGCAAGGCCCCGCCCACGAGGAAGGCCCCGCCCATGAGGAAGGCCCCTCCCATGAGGAAGGCTCTGATTGGCTCTCCCAAGCAAGATACACGTAAGATAGCGTGTCAGCGTTTGTTTTCTGACAGGTGTTCTGGTGTGGGGCCCGGGGCCCCTGACTCAGCTGGCCCAGGACAGCAGTCCCATCTGTCCCCCCTGTCGGCGACCCTGCCCCCTGAACCCCAACTGCTTCCCACCTTGTCACTCTTCTTGCCGCCCATTGGGCATCACCCATAATACATCCTACCTTATGCCCGAACAGAACCATGACGAGGACAACCTTCCTTCCCGCATTATGGCTTTGTCACCCATACCTAACCTCCCTGCTTTGGACGCCGCACCCATCCCACAGGAATACAAACTCACCTTTAAATTAAATTAAACCCAATACTCAAGCACGGCGTCAAAACTTTCTCCAACTGGCAACGCGATATTGCCGACCCGTCCTCATGCCCTAACAAGAGGCCCTTGCCAGCTGGTCTAACCCCCATAGACCCCGCTAGCGTCACTGGGCATACGGCATTAAGCCGCGCCTATAGTGCCAGCTACCGCGACGGCGATGCATGACGTCACCCGTCGCCGCTAGCAAAAGTTGTATTTCGCTTTGCGGCGGCGTCGCGGGCGACCCGGGCATTGATTGGTTCAGGGGCTGTCACATGAGGCGACAGCCCCTGAAAAATCAAATATTCCCGGCTTCCGAAAATCGCGTCGCTTTGTCGCGCTTACTATAAGCGCTCGCGGCGGCGACAATGCATTTGTTTTTGGGCAACGCCGCGTTGACCGGCACTATAAGCGCGGCCGTACCCTCCAGCTCTCCCAGTGTGACCCACTTCCCTTTCCCATGCTGGTCATTTTTACACCGCCTTTTCAGGAAATTCAAACCCCCTAACGCATCACTACGCCCTTGCAGGGCTATGGACAGATTTCCCGGGGTCCCCCCAGTCTGAGGCCCGGCACCCTCACTCCTCACACACCTTCTCCCCTTCTGGACACACTCACCACTTCACTTACTTACCCTCATGGCCCCGGCAAAGGAAACAAAAATGCTGCAACAAACACCTTGGCCTTCAAAGTCGGACAACACGCGACCTCCGTCACCCCAACACGCGATCTCCGTCACCCCCAACACGCGACTTCCGTCACCCCCAAAACGCGACCTCCGTCACCCCCAACACGCGACCTCTGTCACCCCCAACACGCGACTTCTGGCACCCCCAACATGCGACCTCCATCACCCCCAACATGCGATCTTCGCCACCCCCACCAGACGACGGTCACCCACAACATGCGACCTCCCGTCACCCCCAACACGCGATTTCGGTCACCCCTAACACGTGACCTCTGCCACCCCAACACACGATGGTCACTCCCAACACGCGCCCTCCATCACCCCCAACACGTGACCCCCGCCACCCCCAACACGCGACTTCCATCACCCCCAACACGTGACCCCCGCCACCCCCAACATGCGACCTCCATCACCCAGCCTCTGGGCTTTCTTTATTAGGGGGCTCATCGGTTTCCCCCTGGATAACATACGGAAATGGAGAGAATACTTAACGGGCACCACTCAAAATACCGCCAAAAAAGGTAGGCCTGAGCCCTAAGCGAAAGGGCGCCATGACCGACGGGACTCGGCCCCCCTTACCAGCGAGGGTTTGGGCATCGTCCTCCCTGGCCTCTCTCCGTGGCGTCGGGGGTGACAGGGCTTGGCGGTGGGGAGGGGTCACGGAGGTTAATATGTATACCCTCTGCCAGGGGTCAGTCACGCCCCGGTCTGAGGTTAATATGTATACCCTCTGCCAGGGGTCAGTCACGCCCCGGTCTGAGGTTAATATGTATACCCTCTGCCAGGGGTCAGTCACGCCCCGGTCTGAGGTTAATATGTATACCCTCTGCCAGGGGTCAGTCACGCCCCGGCCTGAGGTTAATACGTATACCCTCTGCCAGGGGTCAGTTACGCCCCGGCCTGAGGTTAATACGTATACCCTCTGCCAGGGGTCAGTCACGCCCCGGCCTGAGGTTAATACGTATACCCTCTGCCAGGGGTCAGTCACGCCCCGGCCTGAGGTTAATACGTATACTCTCTGCCAGGGGTCAGTCACGGCCCCGCCTGAGGTTAATACGTATACCCTCTGCCAGGGGTCAGTCACGCCCCGGCCTGAGGTTAATACCTATACCCTCTGCCAGGGGTCAGTCACGCCCCGGCCTGAGGTTAATACGTATACCCTCTGCCAGGGGTCAGTCACCCCCCGGCCTGAGGTTAATACGTATAACCTCTGCCAGGGGTCAGTCACGCCCCGGCCTGAGGTTAATACGTATAACCTCTGCCAGGGGTCAGTCACGCCCCGGCCTGAGGTTAATATGTATACCCTCTGCCAGGGGTCAGTCACGCCCCGGCCTGAGGTTAATATGTATACCCTCTGCCAGGGGTCAGTCACGCCCCGGCCTGAGGTTAATATGTATACCCTCTGCCAGGGGTCAGTCACGCCCCGGCCTGAGGTTAATATGTATAACCTCTGCCAGGGGTCAGTCACGCCCCGGTCTGAGGTTAATATGTATACCCTCTGCCAGGGGTCAGTCACGCCCCGGCCTGAGGTTAATACGTATACCCTCTGCCAGGGGTCAGTCACGCCCTACCAGGGGGCAGTCACGCCCCGGCCTGAGGTTAATATGTATACCCTCTGCCAGGGGTCAGTCACGCCCCGGCCTGAGGTTAATATGTATACCCTCTGCCAGGGGTCAGTCATGCCCCGGCCTGAGGTAAATATGATGTTGCACTTCTTGAAAGTTCTTTGAAGGAAAGTGAGAGAAAGTGCCTGTTGACGTTACCTTCCCGGGGTCATTTTTGAGGCGTGTGGCTGCCTTTGTCACTGCGGCGGTTGGGGGGTAAGTGCGGGTAACCTTGCCAGACTTAAAGCCGGGGGGTGGCTGGGAGTAGTGAGTTCCTGAGGCTCATACTCAGTATACAGCCAGGCCTGGCGGTGCCCCGGTTTGGGTGCTGTTGCCAAGGTTGGAGTACCATTGGTCTTTACCCAGTGAGCGAGCACTCCGGCAGGGGGGGGGGTTGGCACTTATCAAGTTAACGTATGTTTTAATAAAAGTCGCGACCTTTGACCTCCTGACCTTGCTTGTGCTTAGTTATGTTATTGTGGGTGTGGGTCACTGGGAGTGGGCGAGGGCTCACTGGGAGTGGGCGAGGGGTCAATGGGAGTGGGCGAGGGGTCACTGGGAGTGGGCGAGGGGTGGGGGAGCTTCGTTGCCGGCTCCAAGGTCAAGCACTTACTAATTTATTACACTTTGAATAAATGTACACTGGCGACACACTTTATTCGAGCTCGGCTAGTCCCACGAATTCGGGTATACCCGGGTGTATTGAGGTTTGTGACTGTTTTCTGCCCGAGTGCATTGAGTTATTTTCCGGCAGGGATTGAAGCATTTTATTCCCGCTGGCTGCAATACTGCACAGTACATATATATATATATATATATATATATACTGCATTACAATTCATGAATTTATGCCATCTGGTAGACACGCGAAGCATTGCAGCCTATTAAATCCTAATCATTATCATTTAACAGATCAGCCGCCCGTCAGCCAGGCATGAACCCAGGCTGGGAAGGCAAACACAACGGGGCTTGTCAGAGGTGAGGAGCGGCGCATTCCAGGTATCTGCCAGGTACATACCGGGTATTTGCTCGAATAAAGTGTGTCGGTGCAGTAATAACAAAAAGTAAGTGCATCACAAGGGGAGCGGGGGCACTTTATCAGCGCGGTCCCCCACGGTCAGGACATTCCTATAACGTATCAGCTCCGAAGGTGTTTAATCAGATGGGAATGATGCACTGTAACAGTACACAATTAAGTATGTTATCACTGTGTGTGTTACACTTACTGCTATCACCGTGTGTGTTACACTAATGCACTTACACTTACTGCCATCACTGCGTTACACTAATGCTCTTACACTTACTGCTATCACCGTGTGTGTTACACTAATGCACTTACACTTACTGCCATCACTGTGTGTGTTACACTAATGCACTTACACTTACTGCCATCACTGTGTGTGTTACACTAATGCACTTACACTTACTGCCATCACAGTGTGTGTTACACTAATGCTCTTACACTTACTGCTATCACTGTGTGTGTTACACTAATGCTCTTACACTTACTGCTATCACTGTGTGTGTTACACTAATGCACTTACACTTACTGCCATCACTGTGTGTGTTACACTAATGCACTTACGCTTACTGCCATCACTGTGTGTGTTACACTAATGCACTTACACTTACTGCCATCACTGTGTGTGTTACACTAATGCACTTACACTTACTGCCATCACTGTGTGTGTTACACTAATGCACTTACACTTACTGCCATCACTGTGTGTCTTACACTAATGCACTTACACTTACTGCCATCACTGTGTGTGGTACACTAATGCACTTACACTTACTGCCATCACTGTGTGTCTTACACTAATGCACTTACACTTACTGCCATCACTGCGTTACACTAATGCTCTTACACTTACTGCTATCACTGTGTGTGTTACACTAATGCACTTACTTACTGCCATCACTGTGTGTGTTACACTAATGCACTTATACTTACTGCCATCACTGTGTGTCTTACACTAATGCACTTACACTTACTGCCATCACCGTGTGTGTTACACTAATGCACTTACACTTACTGCCATCACTGCGTTACACTAATGCTCTTACACTTACTGCTATCACTGTGTGTGTTACATGAATGCCCTTGCACTATCATTGTGTGTTACACTAATACACTTACTGCTATGACAGTGTGCGTGTGTTATACTAATGCATTTACTGCTATCACTGTGGGTGCTATGCACTAAGCAGTGATAAGTGCTTTTAGGTGAGATAAAAAGCCATTATAGCGTGATACTGCCTGCTGTGAGATTCACAAAGCAGTGATAACAGTGCAGTATCTGCTATAATGGCTACTTAAAAGCACTTATCACTGCTTTGTGAATCTCATAGCAGACAGTATCGCGCTATAATGGCTTTTTATCTCCCTTAAAAGCACTTATCACTGCTTAGTGCATGACCCCCTAAGTGCGTGTTACACTAATGCACTTACACTTACTGCTATCACTGTGTGCGTGTGTTACACTAATGCACTTACAGCTATCACTGTGTGCGCGTGTTACACTAATGCACTTACACTTACTGCTATCACTGTGTGCGTGTGTTACACTAATGCACTTACAGCTATCACTGTGTGCGTGTGTTACACTAATGCACTTACAGCTATCACTGTGTGCGTGTGTTACACTAATGCACTTACAGCTATCACTGTGTGCGTGTGTTACACTAATGCACTTACTGCTATCACTGTGTGCGTGTGTTACACTAATGCACTTACAGCTATCACTGTGTGCGTGTGTTACACTAATGCACTTACTGCTATCACTGTGTGCGTGTGTTACACTAATGCACTTACAGCTATCACTGTGTGCGCGTGTTACACTAATGCACTTACACTTACTGCTATCACTGTGTGCGTGTGTTACACTAATGCACTTACAGCTATCACTGTGTGCGTGTGTTACACTAATGCACTTACAGCTATCACTGTGTGCGTGTGTTACACTAATGCACTTACAGCTATCACTGTGTGCGCGTGTTACACTAATGCACTTACACTTACTGCTATCACTGTGTGCGTGTGTTACACTAATGCACTTACAGCTATCACTGTGTGCGTGTGTTACACTAATGCACTTACAGCTATCACTGTGTGCGTGTGTTACACTAATGCACTTACAGCTATCACTGTGTGCGTGTGTTACACTAATGCACTTACAGCTATCACTGTGTGCGTGTGTTACACTAATGCACTTACACTTACTGCTATCACTGTGTGCGTGTGTTACACTAATGCACTTACACTTGCTGCTATCACTGTGTGCGCGTGTTACACTAATGCACTTACACTTGCTGCTATCACTGTGCGCGTGTTACACTAATGCACTTACACTTGCTGCTATCACTGTGCGCGTGTTACACTAATGCACTTACACTCACTGTGCATGCCTGTAACATTCTGCGCACATCCCGGGATATCACGCGCCATGCTATAATTGTAAAGCTCTTTGAGCGTCATTGTTAGTAAAGTGCTCTCTGAAATAAATATATTACTATTATATTAGCAGCATGCATCAGCAGAGTATAAATGCACATACAGCAAAGCCTGACATCTGTGGCTCATGTCCCAGCGGATCCCAGCGGATCCTGGCTGTGAGGAGTTTCAGGCACATTGAGGGCTGCTTTGTGTCTGCTATTTGTGTAGATGGGATGGGAAACCGTGTCTGCCCTGGCTCCCTCCCCTCTGCTTCCTGCAGGGGACCAGAGGCACAAGAAAAACAAATACAAATACAGGACTATTTACTTAGGAGTCCGGAGCCTGAGGAATTACACGAGACACACAGGGTTACTGGGTATCTGGGCCTCTGCTAAGCTCATAATGTGCCCTGATTTACATACAGGACCCAGAGCTGAGAGCAAAGCACAGATCCATCATCCGAGCCTCACACACAGGCTGGTGGGGTCTCCATGCTGTGCCTGAGCTTAAAGTCCCAGTCTTGTCAATGCGTTGATATATAGATATATACATATAGATACTCAAGTCTGCCGGCCTCCATACCATTGCAAATTAATGACACCCAAACATCAAAGAAAAATCTCTGGGGGTTTGCAAATGGATTTCTTTTCTTGGCTAAATCTGGTGCTGTTTTTTGCACTGTTTTAGCCCTGCTTGTGCAGCTGGGAGATTTTAGTAACTAGACCCCTAAGTGCTCACGTGACAGTTGCTTCCTGTTTTTTGTCCTGATCACTCACTTCATGGGGAACTTCTCCCGAAATGTTCTTCCCCGGGGGGAATATTTCCTATTAGGAAATGTCCGTGTGATGTTTCGAGGGGCCACTGATATGGGTGAGGATTTGGTGGCACAGAAACGTTTGCTGGCCGCCTGCTGACAGATACAAAGCCGAAAGAACAGGGAGTAGGGGACAGATTTACTTCATGTTGCTAGGCCATTTCCATAATCTTAGCGCCATTTAGTATATCTGGACCTGCGTGTCTTTTTTGGGAGATATGTATCTTTTACAATGGCCTCTTCCCCCTCCATTCTCCCGTGACGCCTCGCTCCCTCTCCCCGAGCCGCAGACCATCTATCTCTGTGTCCGTTCCCACATGTGCAGCTCATGGTGTAGCAGGGGCAGGTTGGGAATGTTTAGATGGATGAGGCTGCGGTGTTTTAGAAAGGTTTTCTGGCCCTCTGCCCCTGGCTGTGTGTGAAATTCCTCTAGATACAGTCACATAAAGTATCTGACGGAGAGATACAACGTTACATGAAGCGTCTGAGCGAGAGATACAAAGTGCGCTGCTGAGAGGTGAAGTGGGACAGTGTGGGAAAGACGCAGAACCTCACCCTGCAGGAGAAGGCCCAGCCTTTATCTGCCTCCTAACATCTAATTACCCGCAGATTCACCTCCCGATTAAGAGATCTCCCACCTTATCCCACCAGGAGAATGGCTCTGCCAGGAGCAGTTGGATCGTGTCAGTGATATGAATCTTGGCCCATCAGCCTCACTCATTGGACGTTAGCATCACTCATTGGGTGTAAATCTCACTCATTGGACGTTAGCATCACTCATTGGGTGTAATTCTCACTCATTGGGTGTAAATCTCACCCATTGGGTGTAATTCTCACTCATTGGACGTTAGCATCACTCATTGGGTGTAAATCTCACTCATTGGGTGTAATTCTCACTCATTGGGTGTAATTCTCACTCATTGGGTGTAAATCTCACTCATTGGGTGTAATTCTCACTCATTGGGTGTAAATCTCACTCATTGGGTGTAATTCTCACTCATTGGGTGTAATTCTCACTCATTGGGTGTAATTCTCACTCATTGGGTGTAATTCTCACTCATTGGGTGTAAATCTCACTCATTGGGTGTAATTCTCACTCATTGGGTGTAATTCTCACTCATTGGACGTTAGCATCACTCATTGGGTGTAAATCTCACTCATTGGGTGTAATTCTCACTCATTGGGTGTAAATCTCACTCATTGGGTGTAATTCTCACTCATTGGGTGTAATTCTCACTCATTGGACGTTAGCATCACTCATTGGGTGTAAATCTCACTCATTGGGTGTAATTCTCACTCATTGGGTGTAATTCTCACTCATTGGGTGTAATTCTCACTCATTGGGTGTAATTCTCACTCATTGGGTGTAATTCTCACTCATTGGGTGTAAATCTCACTCATTGGGTGTAATTCTCACTCATTGGAAGTCCATACGACTCATTACTCTCATTTGTTATCAGATAATATGACTCATTAAGACTAAATCACTCTCTTTAGCAGATGATCTCCCTCTTTTCTTCAGAAGGGAGTCCCATGAAAGTCTATGTGGACAACTCATTTCCTGTACAGGGGGGGGGGGGGGGACCCATTAAAGTCTATGGGGGCAAACTATTTCTAAATAGAGGTTCCTTGCAAATAGCCGGTTTACCTCCCTGCGTCCTACAGTTTAAGAATTAAATTGTGAGCTCTGAAGCGGAACCAGTTGTTTTTTCCCTAGTCGTGTTTGCAGAGCTGCGTTCCCTGAAGGGATTATATGACAATCCATAGTGGATATAATTGCAATTGTTCATGAGACAGTGTGTCTGCGAGGTGCGGGAAGGGGCTCTTTGCCGGGGTGAGGGGGATGGGGGGGTGTGTAGCAGGGAGGAATGCAGGCGTCTCCCCGAGTATAACTGTCACAGGAGTAAGTGAGATGTTAGCAGTGTCTCCATCCTTCTTCCTCTGTCTCCAGTGCGGCTCCAGCCAGCCACAACAGCTCTTCTGGGTGCTATTTAATACAGAGTCAGGTAGACTGTTTATACAAGGGACCCCAGACTGGACAGCTGACCTGTGATGTATGGACAGGACCTTGCAGGACACTGAGTAACGACACAGGAGTAAGTTATAGAATATAACCTTGGGGGGGAAAAAGTCAAAGTTGATCCCATCGTGCTGGAGGGGATGGAGCTCCAAGGTTACAAACTTATGCTATCCAATACAGCGCAATGAACGGAGCCTCCACCCTTCTGGCAAAGCGGCCGCAGGACCACCAGGCCGAGACCCCTAGATCACCCCCCCCCCTTTTCACTCCTCTTTCTCGTTCCTGGTGGGGGTTGTGGTAGTAAGAGGTTAAGGTTGAGTGGTGGGACGGGGTTTTGGGGAGGTCCCTCCAGAGGCCTTAAAGGGCCTCACAGTTGAGGGCCTCCTCTTTTCCCGCACGCAGGAGACAGTCCTGACCACGGGCTGGTTGGGGAGCAATGTCGGGCTCCCGGGGGCAGCGGGGTTATTTTCACATACCCGTTTCTTTGTATTCAGTGGGATCAGTAACAGGTTCCGTGGTGCGTTTCCTATCTTTCATCCTAAAAGAATGGCCGGTTTGAGACATCTACTGTGGGCGGCAGCCGGCGTGATACAACGTGCAAACATGGCATCATGAGGACAGCGGGCGGCAACTTCCAGCCGCAGCAGTTATATATATAGGGTACCCCCCAGCCCCCCCCCCAACAGGTCAGGTTTTAAGGCTATCCCAGCTTCAGCACAGGTCGCTCAATCTGAGCCACTGATTGAGCGACCTGTGCTGAAGCTGGGATCCACTGATTGAGCCACCTGTACTGAAGCAGAGATATCTCGAAAACCTGACTTGTTAGGGGGGATCTTGCGGACTGGAGCTGAGAACCCCTGATATAGGAGCATACATGGAAGCGAGAGGTAACTCTCAATGTATAGCTGCCCGGTAAAACATTGTATAAATAAATATACAAAAAAAGGGGGGGATTAAAGTCTCTGGGTATATCCCGAATGTTGCTCAGCCACGGGTACACCCGCAGGGTTAGGGCAGTTGAACGTAGTGTGACTTCGCTCTGGGTTATGCTTTGTTGGATGACTCATGGATAGATGCCAACGTTGAGTTGGATAGAAGGTGGTAAGGACTTCCGTTGGGTATTGCCGGGACCTTCCTTCCTTTACGGCACTAGCTTTGGTGAGGGAGGGGAGTTCGCGGTAAAAGGATATATTACATCTCAGTGGTGACGCTAATGAAAAACGGGACATTTTCGGGGTTTCCGCAGTCCGCACGTGGGCAATAGTACTCAGAGGGCAGATAAAGGCCGATAGGTGTGGGGCAGGGTAACTAGTGGCATGTATCGGGTACCTGGAAGTGGCACCAGGTTCCTCCCGGGCTCCGACACGTTTTCAGGGGTACATTTACAAAACGGCAGTCCCTTAGTTGGGATGCTTTGTGGGTACGGTATTCTTGCATCTGAATGCTTTATATTAATCTCCTGTCTGAGGGGTAGGTGTGCCCGGGAACGGACCATTTCTTCTCTCCGCAGGTTTGGAGTTACAGAGATTGGAGTGGGCAACCAAGACACTGGGGGCAACCTCAACCAGGTGGTCAATGGGAACAGAGAGGAGTTTGGTTGATGATTAGTATTGGACAGCGAGCATTACTGATATAGGGGAAGGAGCCTATAGGAAGATAATGGGTTGTGGTAGCGGGGGAACGGGTGCCGCTCAGTACAGCAGGTAACTATTGCGGGCACGGGAAGTGTAATGGGCGTGTGGATGTAAGTAAGTCGTGGTGAGCAGCTTTATACGGTGAGCTGGGGGGGATCTAATGATATACTCTGCGTGGGGGGTAGGTGGTTGGCGGCGGTGTGCAGAGCAGTGATGGTAAATATATACGTGTATGAGCCTTCACCTGTCGGTCAGTGTGTCAGCGAGTGAGTGAGGCTTCAGAAAGAGAGACGGCTGATATAGAAAAGAGTGAGCCGTGAGCACAGAGTGGGAACGTGAACCAAATGACAGAGAATACAAAATGTAAATGGGAATCCGGTTTCTTTTCTCTCCTAGCCGGAGGAAGGAGAGTTCTCCGAGACCCGGTATAATCTCCAAATGTGTAGGTATGCATGCCGTTATTTATATAATGCCGACAATGTACTCTGTGTTTTACAAAGACAATACAGTACAGGGAATTATAATACAATAAGTTCAGCAGAATCAGACAATAGGAGAGGAAATCCCTGTCCCAAGGAGCTTACAATCTAAAGTGGTATGATGGGAGACTTACAGAGACAGCAGGTGAGGGAATAAGTGCAGTAGATGGCAGTGCTTGGTTACCATGATTGGTAGCAGTGACTGTGGGTGGGGGACAGTAGCCAGGAGTCGGGGCTATTGGGATGCATGATTTGAGAGGTGAGTTTTAAGGTTGGTCAGTATGAAATAGGGACGGAGGTGTGGGCGAGAGCAGGTGTGTCTGTGGCTGGGTCCAGGATTAGGAGAGAGATCCCCAGCAGCAGGAAGGAGGAGAGAGAGAGACGGTGAGAGGGGGAGAAGAGGACGAGTAAAATAAAAAGTGTATTATACAGTATAGAATCGTTAAAAGGCAGAAGTGTGAGTCTGGAAAGAGTTCAAATGGAAATGTCTTGGAAGGGGTTAATTCTGTGCTTGTTTTGACACAAACACCCCTGTGGGGACATCATTGATGACCCCAGTGGGGCGGCTGGCCTGAGCCCCTTGTTCGGGTGTATTATTGTAATTAGTGCTAATAGCTCCTTTGTTGGCATATGCAAATGAGTGTTTGTCTTTGAGTGTTTGCCCCTTCCCCCCAGGGAGAAGGGGTGTGATACGCGGACCCCTCCCGGCTCTGGGTGGCACTTTGTGTGGCTCCTGTCTGCGTTAGTGACAGAGCCTCTCGGTGGCGAATCTCCAGCCTCCTAACATCAAGTTCAGCTTCCCCCTGGCACCGGTTCCACCAGTCCCAGTTTGCACATTGTGATGGGGATGTTTAAAGGGGCAGAACGGCCTAGCATGCCACAAATAATAATATTTATAACCTAGCAATGTACAGTAACTGGCTTCATTAGAAAGTCTCTGAAACCACTAAAGTAACAATTTCACTTATTTGTATCCTGTGAAGAAATAATGTTTTCAATGCCTCCCAGGGCAGGTTTATTGAAACAGCTGTATATGTTTTTGGTACAGCTGTGTCCCACTCATCTAAACAGCTTTATCATTTTGATAGTTGCAGAGCAAACTGAAATGAACATGTTTATTTCCAACTTCATTTATCTTATGGGATACTACAGTTGATGGAGAGACCTGTGAGGTTGGGAAGGCTCTGTGCATGTGAAGAAGAGACCTGTGAGGTTTGAAGAGCGCAGTACACGTAAAGAAGAGACCTGTGAGGTTTAAATAGCTCTGTACATGTGAAGAAGAGACCTGTGATGTTTGGAAAGCTCTGTGCATGTGAAGAAGAGACCTGTGAGGTTTGAAGAGCGCAGTACACGTAAAGAAGAGACCTGTGAGGTTTAAATAGCTCTGTACATGTGAAGAGGAGACCTGTGAGGTTTGAAGAGCGCAGTACACGTAAAGAAGAGACCTGTGAGGTTTAAATAGGTCTGTACATGTGAAGAAGAGTGTGAGGTTTGGAAAGCTCTGTACATGAGAAGAAGAGACATGTGAGGTTTAGAAAGCTCTGTTCATGTGAAGAAGAGACCTGTGAGGTTTGGAAAGCTCTGTACATGTGAAGAAGAGACCTGTGAGGTTTGGAAAGCTCTGTACATGTGAAGAAGAGACCTGTGAGGTTTGGAAAGCTCTGTACACGTGAAGAAGAGACCTGTGAGGTTTGGAAAGCTCTGTACATGTGAAGAAGAGGCCTGTGAGGTTTGGGAATCTCTGTACATGTGAAGAAGAGACCTGTGAGGTTCGCAAAACGCTGTCCACTATAATTCCACCTCTGAAATACTATTTTATTTCCCTAAAAGATATCACAACCTAGAATAAATCTACTCATCTTCGAGATCCATACGCATACTTAACCTTTGACCCGCAGCCTTGGGGAGATGATCCTTTAGGTATCCTGGCTTTGAAGCTTCTCCAGTTAATGGTTTAATTGATCACATACTAGGAAGCGCTGCTAATGTTTGGGAATCCTTCGGCTTTGCACCATGCGCCGCATGGCTACAGCCAATTAATAAAACCTAAGTACTCTCTCATCGCAGCCTCTCGGATAACACTTAGCATCCTATTAGCTGCTGGCTTTATGGGGGCTTGGGTTTCCGGATCTGCCTTTCATATATTGCTGGGTGTTATGGCCCGGGTGTAACTTCGCTTTTCCGGGGGTATTAGGGGTAAATGACAGATCTCGCCCTGACTTTTATTTGGGGGAGAGAATTATCTGACAGGAGGAAAGTCTAAAAATAACGAGATTTTCCAGTGAATTTGAAGGGCGTCTCCCTCCTGCCGTACGACGTATTGCTGGGAAGTCACCGAGGGGTTAAAAATCCAGGGATTTGTCTTTGCAGATCACAGTGATTGTCCCAAACAGGTCATTAAGCAAATCCTTATTGCCCCAAGGAGCCCAGAGGTCTGCATTAAACGGAGGGTGACGGTGACAACGATGGTAACAAATATTATCCTTGTATCGGATCATTTTTCGATGCATTATAGTCAGAGTTTAAAGAGAAACAAGGGATGTTAACCCCCTGTCTGCCGGAGGGGCAGGAACACATCGTTTTCAGGCGTCTCTGAAGCCGACTCCTCCCTCGGGGTGACTGACGCCCGCATACTGACGCCCGCATACTGACGTCTCAGAATAATTTTTTGTTCTTGTATAGCGCTGCTAGTTTTACGCAGCGCTTCGCAGAGACATTTTGCAGGCACAGGCCCCTGTCCCGCAGAGCTTACAATCTATGTTTTTGGTGCCTGAGGCACAGGGAGATAAAGTGACTTGCCCAAGGTCACAAGGAGCCGACACTGGGAATTGAACCAGGTTCCCCTGCTGGGGTGACTGACGCCCGCCCTCTGACCCAGGGCGGTGTCTCAGAAGACGACTCCCCCCTCGGGGTGACTGACGCCCGCTCTCTGACCCAGGGCGGTGTCTCAGAAGACGACTCCCCCCTCGGGGTGACTGACGCCCGCTCTCTGACCCAGGGCGGTGTCTCAGAAGACGACTCCCCCCTCGGGGTGACTGACGCCCGCACTCTGCAGGGCGGTGTCTCAGAAGACGACTCCCCCCTCGGGGTGACTGTCGCCCGCTCTCTGACCCAGGGCGGTGTCTCAGAAGACGACTCCCCCCTCGGGGTGACTGACGCCCGACCTCTGACCCAGGGCTGTGTCTCAGAAGATGACTCCCCCCTCGGGGTGACTGACGCCCGACCTCTGACCCAGGGCGGTGTCTCAGAAGATGACTCCCCCCTCGGGGTGACTGTCGCCCGCACTCTGCAGGGCGGTGTCTCAGAAGACGACTCCCCCCTCGGGGTGACTGACGCCCGACCTCTGACCCAGGGCGGTGTCTCAGAAGACGACTCCCCCATCGGGGTGACTGACGCCCGACCTCTGACCCAGGGCGGTGTCTCAGAAGACGACTCCCCCCTCGGGGTGACTGACGCCCGACCTCTGACCCAGGGCGGTGTCTCAGAAGACGACTCCCCCCTCGGGGTGACTGTCGCCCGACCTCTGACCCAGGGCGGTGTCTCAGAAGACGACTCCCCCCTCGGGGTGACTGTCGCCCGACCTCTGACCCAGGGCGGTGTCTCAGAAGATGACTCCCCCCTCGGGGTGACTGACGCCCGCCCTCTGACCCAGGGCGGTGTCTCAGAAGACGACTCCCCCCTCGGGGTGACTGACGCCCGCACTCTGCAGGGCGGTGTCTCAGAAGACGACTCCCCCCTCGGGGTGACTGTCGCCCGCTCTCTGACCCAGGGCGGTGTCTCAGAAGACGACTCCCCCCTCGGGGTGACTGACGCCCGACCTCTGACCCAGGGCTGTGTCTCAGAAGATGACTCCCCCCTCGGGGTGACTGTCGCCCGCACTCTGCAGGGCGGTGTCTCAGAAGACGACTCCCCCATCGGGGTGACTGACGCCCGACCTCTGACCCAGGGCGGTGTCTCAGAAGACGACTCCCCCCTCGGGGTGACCGACGCCCGACCTCTGACCCAGGGCGGTGTCTCAGAAGACGACTCCCCCCTCGGGGTGACTGTCGCCCGACCTCTGACCCAGGGCGGTGTCTCAGAAGATGACTCCCCCCTCGGGGTGACTGACGCCCGACCTCTGACCCAGGGCGGTGTCTCAGAAGACGACTCCCCCCTCGGGGTGACTGTCGCCCGACCTCTGACCCAGGGCGGTGTCTCAGAAGATGACTCCCCCCTCGGGGTGACTGACGCCCGCCCTCTGACCCAGGGCGGTGTCTCAGAAGACGACTCCCCCCTCGGGGTGACTGACGCCCGCTCTCTGACCCAGGGTGGTGTCTCAGAAGACGACTCCCCCCTCGGGGTGACTGACGCCCGACCTCTGACCCAGGGCGGTGTCTCAGAAGATGACTCCCCCCTCGGGGTGACTGACGCCCACCCTCTGACCCAGGGCGGTGTCTCAGAAGATGACTCCCCCCTTGGGGTGACTGACGCCCGACCTCTGACCCAGGGCTGTGTCTCAGAAGATGACTCCCCCCTTGGGGTGACTGACGCCCGCTCTCTGACCCGGGGCGGTGTCTCAGAAGATGACTCCCCCCTTGGGGTGACTGACGCCCGCTCTCTGACCCGGGGCGGTGTCTCAGAAGATGACTCCCCCCTCGGGGTGACTGACGCCCGCTCTCTGTCCCTGGGCGCTGCCTCAGAAGATGACTCCCCCCTCGGGGTGACTGACGCCCGACCTCTGACCCAGGGCGGTGTCTCAGAAGATGACTCCCCCCTCGGGGTGACTGACGCCCGACCTCTGACCCAGGGCGGTGTCTCAGAAGACGACTCCCCCCTCGGGGTGACTGACGCCCGACCTCTGACCCAGGGCGGTGTCTCAGAAGACGACTCCCCCCTCGGGGTGACTGTCGCCCGACCTCTGACCCAGGGCGGTGTCTCAGAAGACGACTCCCCCCTCGGGGTGACTGTCGCCCGACCTCTGACCCAGGGCGGTGTCTCAGAAGATGACTCCCCCCTCGGGGTGACTGACGCCCGCCCTCTGACCCAGGGCGGTGTCTCAGAAGACGACTCCCCCCTCGGGGTGACTGACGCCCGCACTCTGCAGGGCGGTGTCTCAGAAGACGACTCCCCCCTCGGGGTGACTGTCGCCCGCTCTCTGACCCAGGGCGGTGTCTCAGAAGACGACTCCCCCCTCGGGGTGACTGACGCCCGACCTCTGACCCAGGGCTGTGTCTCAGAAGATGACTCCCCCCTCGGGGTGACTGTCGCCCGCACTCTGCAGGGCGGTGTCTCAGAAGACGACTCCCCCATCGGGGTGACTGACGCCCGACCTCTGACCCAGGGCGGTGTCTCAGAAGACGACTCCCCCCTCGGGGTGACCGACGCCCGACCTCTGACCCAGGGCGGTGTCTCAGAAGACGACTCCCCCCTCGGGGTGACTGTCGCCCGACCTCTGACCCAGGGCGGTGTCTCAGAAGATGACTCCCCCCTCGGGGTGACTGACGCCCGACCTCTGACCCAGGGCGGTGTCTCAGAAGACGACTCCCCCCTCGGGGTGACTGTCGCCCGACCTCTGACCCAGGGCGGTGTCTCAGAAGATGACTCCCCCCTCGGGGTGACTGACGCCCGCCCTCTGACCCAGGGCGGTGTCTCAGAAGACGACTCCCCCCTCGGGGTGACTGACGCCCGCTCTCTGACCCGGGGCGGTGTCTCAGAAGACGACTCCCCCCTCGGGGTGACTGACGCCCGCCCTCTGACCCAGGGCGGTGTCTCAGAAGACGACTCCCCCCTCGGGGTGACTGACGCCCGCTCTCTGACCCGGGGCGGTGTCTCAGAAGACGACTCCCCCCTCGGGGTGACTGACGCCCGACCTCTGACCCGGGGCGGTGTCTCAGAAGATGACTCCCCCCTCGGGGTGACTGACGCCCGACCTCTGCAGGGCGTGTCTCAGAAGATGACTCCCCCCTCGGGGTGACTGACGCCCGCCCTCTGACCCAGGGCGGTGTCTCAGAAGACGACTCCCCCCTCGGGGTGACTGACGCCCGCTCTCTGACCCAGGGCGGTGTCTCAGAAGATGACTCCCCCCTCGGGGTGACTGACGCCCGACCTCTGACCCAGGGCGGTGTCTCAGAAGATGACTCCCCCCTCGGGGTGACTGACGCCCACCCTCTGACCCAGGGCGGTGTCTCAGAAGATGACTCCCCCCTTGGGGTGACTGACGCCCGACCTCTGACCCAGGGCTGTGTCTCAGAAGATGACTCCCCCCTTGGGGTGACTGACGCCCGCTCTCTGACCCGGGGCGGTGTCTCAGAAGATGACTCCCCCCTTGGGGTGACTGACGCCCGCTCTCTGACCCGGGGCGGTGTCTCAGAAGATGACTCCCCCCTCGGGGTGACTGACGCCCGCTCTCTGTCCCTGGGCGCTGCCTCAGAAGATGACTCCCCCCTCGGGGTGACTGACGCCCGACCTCTGACCCAGGGCGGTGTCTCAGAAGATGACTCCCCCCTCGGGGTGACTGACGCCCGACCTCTGACCCAGGGCTGTGTCTCAGAAGATGACTCCCCCCTTGGGGTGACTGACGCCCGCTCTCTGACCCGGGGCGGTGTCTCAGAAGATGACTCCCCCCTCGGGGTGACTGACGCCCACCCTCTGACCCAGGGCGGTGTCTCAGAAGATGACTCCCCCCTCGGGGTGACTGACGCCTGACCTCTGACCCAGGGCTGATGTTTCCCATCTGGATCGGTATCTCCGAATTGAATTAATCGCATGTGCTAACAGCCTCCGACAGAATCTATATATAGACCCATTTTCCAGCCCCAGGAACCGGTCCCGTGGGACATTAGTGCCGGGAGGAAAACAGAACGTTTCACTGGGCACAGTCACAAAGAAAGTGACACCCCGAACCCCCATACACAAACCTCTTAACCCCTTCACTGCCACGGGAACTGCAATACCCCTGGAAGCAGAGGGGTTAAAACGTCATTTGTAAATATTATTTTCCCACTTTTAATGTCTTCATAGTACACAAACACTTTAACAATACTGACCTTTCCTTGTCTCCTGCTGTATATAAAGGTAAATTATGGATTCAGATCATTTTTTCTAAAACTTTTATTTTGAAGAATTTTAGAGTTAAGAGGGGAGGGGGCAATTCACGGGGGGAGGGGGGCAATTCACGGGGGGGGGGGCAATTCACAAGGGGAGGTGGCGCAGAAAGAAAAAAAGGGGGTAATCCTAGAAAGGCATAAAAAATATAATAAAGAAATGAGGTGAACAAGTAATACCAATCAAAATAGATAATGGGCACAGGGGGTATTAGACCCCTCGCTCGGGTAGTATCCTCACTGGGGTACTTCATGTCATTGTTTTTAAGTGAGAATTAAATCTAAAGATTCCTATTATACTGAAACCAAGGACCCCACAGTTACTGTATTGTACGGGGGCAGCAGCTGTTCCATTACTAGAACCTCCCCCACCTCGTTTTTAATGGGCGAGAGAAGGGGGGTTCCTTTCGTTCCGTAGCCTCCCAGCTTTGCCCCATGTTGGGGCAGATATGTGGACTACGTCCATAGAGTTCCTGTCACGAGCATCAAATGTCCAAGAGGCTAAAGGTGTATTTAAGCCAGATAATTGTGGTGATCAATTTTCGTTTTCATTTTGGGACAGGACCCTTTCTCACCACATCCTCTCCATCACGGAGGGGAGAAGCTGGACGGGTATAGTACCATCTTTCCAATAACTTAATGTTGGTTTCTTTTATTGCAGAACAAATGAAAGACTTAACCATGCTCTCGTTGACCTCCCCCCAATCACCTGGTTCCCTGAACCTCTCCCAAAGTAACATATATTGCAATTCTGTGCTATTGCGTTCTGCTCAAGGATGTCTTCTCTCTACCCCCTTTGTATCTAAAGCCCTCTCCCGCCTTAAACCTTTTTCACTGACTGCCCCACACCTCTGGAATGCCCTTCCCCTCAATTACCGACCAGCACCCTCTCTATCCACCTTAAAGACCCAGCTCAAAACACACCTGCTTAAGGAAGCATATGAGTAGCTCCATGAGTGATAGTTTTACACCACGTACATAAAGCTTGGCCCCCTGCAGACGCACTTACCAGCACGCCCTCCTACTGTCACTGTATGTCCTTCCAACCAATTAGATTGTAAGCTCTTCGGAGCAGGGACACCTTTTCCTAAATGTTACTTTTATGTCTAAAGCACTTCTCCCCTTCATGTGTTATTTATATTATTTGTTATTTATATGATTGTCACGTGTATTACTGCTGTGACGCGCTATGTACATTAATGTTGCTATATAAATAAAGACATACATACATAGTTTTCTGGGGAAAGGAGTTGATAGAATAAAGATCTTGGGGCCTACGCTATTATAAGCCGTGATAAAAAAAATCGCCGGGCCATTTGAATCGCCAGTTTTTCTAGCGTCGCTATCACGGTATTCAGAAAGCCTCGATTACCTGCGATAGCAAGATTCACAAAACGGGCGGAAAACCGGCGACGTGATGATTTTAATACTAGTGTAGATGAGCAGGGGGTCTCTGGAGCAGAACTGTGCTGATTTCAGGTCCGGTGACCCCCTGCTTCCCGAGATACAGGTCCCGTTATGGGGTGCCGGTATCTCCTATGCATTTTATTCTCACGGTCACGTGACGCGAGACATTTAAATGCTCCGGAGACCCCCTGCTCATCTACA
The DNA here is from genome assembly GCF_040206685.1 of Ascaphus truei. Classification (NCBI taxonomy): domain Eukaryota; kingdom Metazoa; phylum Chordata; class Amphibia; order Anura; family Ascaphidae; genus Ascaphus; species Ascaphus truei. Next base: position 1,299,118 of record NC_134490.1, on the reverse strand, counting down.
CTAGTATTAAAATGTATATTAAAACAGCTGCTACCCACAATAAACATTAAAAACACAACAACACTAATACCCACCTCCTCTACTCCCACATGATTGATACCAGAGGCTGAGGGTGTCCGGGGGTCCTCAGGTGGTCCCAGCAGGTGTCTGGGGTCCTCAGGTGGTCCCCGCGGGTGTCTGGGGTCCCTCGGGTGGTCCTTGCGGGTCTCCGTTGGCCTGCGGTACCAATCCTGTGGCAAAAAACAAATGTGGAATACATTGAAATAAATACACCTCCCTCCGCCCCACCAACCAATGAAATAAATAAAAGCACTAGCCAACCAATCAATTTAATAAATAAAAGCACTAATCAACAAAACAATTAATTAATTTTTAACACTAGCCAACAAAACAATTTAGGAATTTAAACCAGTAGCCAACAAAACAAATAATTTAAAACGCTAACCAACCCTAAAATGTACTAAAAACAAGCCATCCAAATTTAAAACAATAAAAACAAATAGAAACAATTACAATCAATTCAAAACAAGCATTTGCCAAAAATTGCATTGGTTTTCACTGTATTTATCTGTACCCTAAAGGGGCACAGATTAATACATTATCATTCAATGGGCAATCACAAACATAAAAATAAATAAATACAATTAAAATACACATTTACATACATTCAATATTTCTCTTACCTTTAGAAGTCTTCACCCACCGAATCCCGGCGTATCTGCAAGCTCTCGTACCGCGACGTCATCAGCCGCAATTCAGCGCCATCCACCTTGAAGACCAGCATCAGGTAAAATAAAAAAATATCTTTCTTTTATCTTCTATCACCGTCTTCTTTCTTCATCTGTAATTATTTTCTTCTTTTCTTTAATCTTCTTTCTTCATCTGTCAATCCAAAGCCCCACGGTAAATCCGCAACGGATATTGTCTCATCGGCTTCTTGAGGTAAAATGAGACGTACAGGCTTTATATAGGGCCTTATATAGGGCATGTGACGTCACATTGTAGGGTCAGATGGTACAGCTCAAATTTGATTGGACGCTGTATCATGTGCCCGCCTCTTTTTTTTTTTTAAAGGATATGACGTCATCTCCAAGGGAGGTACGTCACATCATTAAAACCACATGGCTATATCACATGGTATTACAGCCAGTGAGATTGAAGACAATTGTATTGTATGTCTTTATTTATATAGCGCCATTAATGTACATAGCGCTTCACAGTAATACATGTGGTAATCGAATAAATAACAGATAATATAAATAACAGATCATGGGAATAAGTGCTTTAGACATAAACATAACATTAAGGAAGAGGAGTCCCTGCCCCGAGGAGCTTACAATCTAATTGGTAGGTAGGGAGAATGTACAGAGACAATAGGAGGGAGTTCTGGTAAGTGCGTCTGCAAGGGGCCAAACTTTATGTATCATGTGTTCAGAATATCCACAGTGCTATTCATATGCTTCTTTAAGCAATTGTGTATTAAGGTGGATCTTAAAGTTGGATAGAGAGGGTGCTAGTCGGGTACTGAGGGGAAGGGCATTCCAGAGGTGGGGGGCAGTCAGTGAAAAAGGTTTAAGGCGGGAGAGGGCTTTAGATAAAAAGGGGGTAGAAAGAAGACATCCTTGAGCAGAACGCAAGAGTCGGGATGGTGCATAGCGAGAAATTAGGGCTGAGATGTAAGGAGGGGCAGAAGAGTGTAAAGCTTTAAAAGTGAGGAGGAGAATTGAGTGTGAGATGCGGGATTTGATTGGAAGCCAGGGGAGGGATTTCAGGAGGGGAGATGCTGAGACAGATCTAGAGCAAAACAAAGCTGTATGGTGCTCTAACATAGACCTGACCAATATAGGTTGTAACAATATAATGAAAAAATCAATCCATTCCCAGAGATATCCCACACTATAATGGACCATCTATAATCTGAAACATCACATCCATTTGATCAATATACCTGAAGAGTAACACCTTTGTAATGATGAATACTCACACTTGCTTGTGTCTGGTCTGTAACATTGAAAAGGATTCCTGTGGTGTTAACTGGAGTAATTCACTCACTTTGAGAAAGAGCGGAAGCTCGAAACGCGTTGGTGGGGGCCCCAGGGCTCATCCTTATTATCATGCTCTGATCCAATAAACCTTATTTTTATTGGGAACACACTCTCCAGCAATTTTTTCCGGTAGTGCTCCATCTCTCCCTGCTGAACCTGAGACAGATCTAGGAAAGAGTAGAGTGATTCTGGCAGCAGCGTTAAGGATAGATTGTAGGGGAGACAGGTGAGAGGCAGGAAGGCCGGACAGCAGGAGGTTACAGTAATCAAGACGGGAGAGAATGAGGGCCTGAGTCAGAGTTTTAGCAGTCGAGCAACAGAGGAAAGGGCGTATTTTAGTGATATTGCGGAGGAAAAAGCGACAAGTTTTAGAAATGTTTTGAATGTGAGGGGCGAATGTGAGAGAGGAGTCGAGTGTGACCCCTAGGCAGCGTGCTTGGGCTACTGGGTGAATGATCGTAGTTCCAACAGTAATGTGGAAGGAGGTAGTAGGGCCAGGTTTGGGAGGAAGTATGAGGAGCTCTGTTTTAGCCATGTTGAGTTTAAGGCGGCGGAGGGCCATCCAGGATGATATAGCAGAGAGACATTCAGAAACTTTGGTCTGTATAGCAGGTGTAAGGTCGGGTGTTGAAAAGTAAATTTGTGTCGTCAGCATAGAGGTGATATTGGATACCCCACAGAGAGATCGATAGAGGAGGAGGAGGTGTTAGCAGAAGAGACCCTGAAAGTACGATGGGAGAGGTAGGATGAGATGCAGGATAGAGCTTTGTTCCGAATACCAAGAGTATGGAGAATGTGAAGGAGAAGAGGGTGGTCCACGGTGTCAAATTCTGCAGAGAGGTCGAGTAATATGAGTAGAGTGTAATGACCTTTGTCTTTGGCAGCATGGTTGCTGTACCATGTGATAGGTCACATTAGCGGGGATCACCTGTATACCGTTTGGGTGTTTTCCAACGAGCCTTTTCTGTGTCTCCCGGTTTAATCCCGGGGACCCGTTTTGTGCTTTTCCTACAAACCGCGCAGGACACGGGCAGCGTTACCCATTGCTCCTCAAATATTTCCCAACTACAGAAGAGTGTCAGGAAAAAGTCACATCACCACCTGCCGGGCAACCCTCTTACAGAATGCCAGAAATGTGCGTCTCAGGGCTCTCCGCGTGGTGCTGGTTCTGGGGGAGTGTGGGTCGGGGGCTCTGATACCATAATGTTCCCCATAGATGTAGTTTGTTCATGAGATTTGCAGAACTTCAGAGTCACTTTTTAGTGAAAGCACTTGCACATATATCTTTACTTATGGATAACTCGTATACTGGTCCATTAACCCAGGGGGTATAGATTAACCCCTCTGCTGCTGGAGAGGCTTGCGATGCATATTACCAGCGTGCATCGCTACGCAATGTGCTGCAGTCTTGGTTCCAGCAGCTGAAAGTTTCAATCCCAAGGCAAATTCACATTTTGGGGATCGGATTTCTGGAACAAGACTCCTGAACTTCCCATAAGGCTGAGAGTTACAAGAATTAATCTGATCCAGAAACACTGTCCCTCTCTCTTCATCCATCACTCGGATGGATTTCTCCCCAACGGGGAGCCCTGAAAGTGCGGCTTAAATCCATCACAGAATGGGTAATGAAAAGTATTTCTCAGCAGATCCTGTTAAGCCAATAACTCTTTCAGTGCTGAGAGACGTGGTAACCACCTGCCCACAGAGTATGGAGGGAGCAGCCAAATCCCGACGTATACAACCCATCCAAACAAAATTCCCTCCCCCCCCCCCGGGAAAAAAACAACTGCCCCTCATTACCCACGTCAGTGTGCAAAGAGGGAAGCACGGGGCATGTCAACACCATCAGGGAACATGTGACATGGGAGAAAACGAATACATATTGCAACGACCAGAATTTCAACAAACACGTTCTTGGTCCAAAACGGGGGCAAAACCCCTGTCCTGCAGCGCAGGGGAAAGGGGCCGTTAGAAGACTGATATTTTTCTTTGGTAGATCAGGGGGGTTTTTTTATACCACGTTTGAGCCAATAAAAGCTGCACACGCCAATCTCATGTGAATACGGAGCACACGCTAAGGACAGGGCGAGTGTGAGGACGTTTGTACAAACGGTGCATTCACTTTTACTCGAGGTGCAGAAAATCGGGTCTGTGGCAAGAGTCTGAACATCATCTCTTCAGTGTTTATTCTCAACCTCTTACTTGCCAGGCGAGTCTGCAGAGCGTGGCTGCGCGGGGGGTTAAGCGCGGAGGCGGCTCCCACTATGTATAATGTGTCGCTAAAAGCAACTATGGTCTAAGTGTAACACACAGACGTGCAACGACATCACACCAATGTATAAGAGCAATTATGATGCATCGCGCATCAACTTTTTATTCACTTAAAAAATTATGCTTTGGGTGGAGTTAGAGGCGGAGTTTGCGGTGGTCAGGGGCGCCCATCGCCAAATTATATGTAAGAAAAAATAGCGCGTATGCGCCACTTTGTGCACCATAAATCCGTGGGAAATTTCGTGCCGTAAAACAAGTGCACAAGTCGTGGCAAACAACTCTTAGTGGCCTATTCTCGTGGCTCTGAGGAGCGGCGGACTATTCTCGTGGCTCTGAGGAGTGGCGGCCTATTCTCGTGGCTCCGAGGAGTGGCGGCCTATTCTCGTGGCTCGTTTTGGAGAAGGTCTCCCGCCGGACGGTAGATTAGGGCGGTTTGGAGATGTCTCCCGCCAGACGGTAGATTAGGGCGGTTTGGAGATGTCTCCCGCCGGACGGTAGATTAGGGCGGTTTGGAGAAGGTCTCCCGCCGGACGGTAGATTAGGGCGGTTTGGAGAAGGTCTCCCGCCGGACGGTAGATTAGGGCGGTTTGGAGGAGGTCTCCCGCCGGACGGTAGATTAGGGCAGTTTGGAGAAGGTCTCCCGCCGGACGGTAGATTAGGGCGGTTTGGAGAAGGTCTCCTGCCGGACGGTGAATAGGACGGTTTGGAGAAGGTCTCCCGCCGGACGGGAGATTAGGGCGGTTTGGAGAAGGTCTCCCGCCGGACGGTAGATTAGGGCGGTTTGGACGAGGTCTCACGCCGGACGGTAGATTAGGGCGGTTTGGAGAAGGTCTCCCGCCGGACGGTAGATTAGGGCGGTTTGGAGAAAGTCTCCCGCCGGACGGGAGATTAGGGCGGTTTGGAGGAGGTCTCCCGCCGGACGGTAGATTAGGGCGGTTTGGAGAAGGTCTCCCGCCGGACGGTAGATTAGGGCGGTTTGGAGAAGGTCTCCCGCCGGACGGTAGATTAGGGCGGTATGGAGATGTCTCCCGCCGGACGGTAGATTAGGGCGGTTTGGAGAAGGTCTCCCGCCGGACGGTAGATTAGGGCGGTTTGGAGGAGGTCTCCCGCCGGACGGTAGATTAGGGCGGTTTGGAGAAGGTCTCCCGCCGGACGGTAGATTAGGGCGGTTTAGAGAAGGTCTCCCGCCGGACGGTAGAATAGGGCGGTTTGGAGGTCTCCCGCCGGACGGTAGATTAGGGCGGTTTGGAGAAGGTCTCCCGACGGACGGTAGATTAGGGCGGTTTGGAGAAAGTCTCTTCGGCCGGACGGGAGATTAGGGCGGTTTGGAGGAGGTTTGGAGGAGGTCTCCCGCCGGACGGTAGATTAGGGCGGTTTGGAGATGTCTCCCGCCGGACGGTAGATTAGGGCGGTTTGGAGGAGGTCTCCCGCCGGACAGTAGATTAGGGCGGTTTGGAGAAGGTCTCCCCCGGACGGGAGATTAGGGCGGTTTGGAGAAGGTCTCCCGCTGGACGGTAGATTAGGGCGGTTTAGAGAAGGTCTCCCGCTGGACGGTAGATTAGGGCGGTTTGGAGGAGGTCTCCCGCCTGACGGTAGATTAGGGCGGTTTGGAGGAGGTCTCCCGCCGGACGATACTGAGAATAGGGCTGGCGAGAAATGACTAGCGACCGGCAGACAGTTTATTTTCATGCAGTGTTAAGGTAATAAAGCGGAGACCAATTTTTACTTCCCCAAACTGTGAGGTCTCCGTGTGTAGGGGGGCAGAAGTGACCCCGCGGGGGGGGGAAGTGACCCCGCGGGGGGGGCATACTCAGGCTTTATGTACTACTGCACTGACTCATCCTTACAGCTTGGGATTGCCCTGGATTCGGGACTCGGGGATATGCCAGGGGCAGCTTGTGCCCTCAGAACAAGACACAACAGGAGAAGGGATGGAACCAACCGAATATCCCCCTCCTTGTCCCCTCGTCTTCCTCCTGGAGGGCGGGGGGCTTAATTACTGACCCAGGAAGTGCAGTTATTGTAAAAACAACATCTGTTTTCCTCTGTAGAAGGGGCAAGCAGGTGGTGGGGGGGAGGGGGTTGGCAGACAGGTGGGGGGGTGGGAGTTGGCAGACAGGTGGGGGGGGTGGGAGTTGGCAGACAGGTGGGGGGGGGTGGGAGTTGGCAGACAGGTGGGGGGGGAGCTGGCAGACAGATGGGGGTGAGGGGGGAAGACCCCAAGTCAAACAATGCTGCTGCAGGGCAGGAGTATGGTGCAGCATTAAGTAGGGCAGGATCCTCCCCTGAAATTACTATCTGGATACGCACCTGATCTGCTGATGCCTTCATATAAATATATAACTACCAATCGTAATATGACTGACAGTGTACACAGCACTAATCAATACATAGGACATTTTTTTACTTGATGCACACAGAGATAAAGAGCCATATTAGGAGACGGAGCGGCTCAGTGAGTAACGACACTGACTGGCACTGAGTGTGAGACAGGGGAACCTGGTTCAGTTCCTGGTGTCGGCTCCTTGTGACCTTGGAAAAGTCACTTTATCTCCCTGTGCCTCAGGCACCAAAAACATAGATTGTAAGCTCCACGGGGCAGGGACCTGTGCCTGCAAAATGTCTCTATAAAGCGCTACGTAAAACTAGCAGCGCTATACAGGAACATGCTGCTATTATATTTACTAAGCGGGTCTCTGACATAAGACACCTTCTGTCGCTGGAAATGGGTCAGAACTGAAGGTGTCTTATGGCCCAAAGTGCCAGAGTTTCTAATATTCACTCACCCCTCTATAAATGAGAGACTGCCTGTCACTAAGCTAGACTGTATCCCTGGAAATAAGCCTGACTCACACTCGCCGTGACACTCACACTCGCCGTGACACTCACACTCGCCGTGACACTCACAAATCTCTGATAAGGGGATCAGAGCTCAGTCCAGCATTACCCGTCTAATGTTACTAATGGGATCAAGCTTTCATACTGCAGCTGGGTGAGCTCCCCCCAAGGGCGAGACTGTCCTCCAATAAACGAGACTGCCCTTCCAATAAACGAGACTGCCTCCTAATGTGCGAGACTGCCTTCCAATAAACGAGACTGCCTCCTAATGTGCGAGACTGCCTTCCAATAAACGAGACTGCCTTCTAATAAACTAGACTGCCTCGTAATGTGCGAAACTGCCTCCTAATGTTCGAGACTGCCTTCTAATAAACTAGACTGCCTCCTAATGTGTGAGACTGCCTTCCAATAAACTAGACTGCCTCCTAATGTGTGAGACTGCCTTCCAATAAACTAGACTGCCTCCTAATGTGCGAGACTTCCTCCTAATGTGCGATGTGCGAGACTGCCTCCTAATGTGCGAGACTGCCTTCTAATAAACGAGACTGCCTCCTAATGTGTGAGACTGCCTCCTAATGTGTGAGACTGCCTCCTAATGTGTGAGACTGCCTCCTAATGTGCGAGACTGCCTCCTAATGTGCGAGACTGCCTCCTAATGTGTGAGACTGCCTCCTAATGTGCGATGTGCGAGACTGCCTCCTAATGTGTGAGACTGCCTCCTAATGTGTGAGACTGCCTCCTAATGTGCGATGTGCGAGACTGCCTCCTAATGTGCGATGTGCGAGACTGCCTCCTAATGTGTGAGACTGCCTCCTAATGTGTGAGACTGCCTCCTAATGTGCGAGACTGCCTCCTAATGTGCGAGACTGCCTCCTAATGTGTGAGACTGCCTCCTAATGTGCGATGTGCGAGACTGCCTCCTAATGTGTGAGACTGCCTCCTAATGTGCGAGACTGCCTCCTAATGTGCGATGTGCGAGACTGCCTCCTAATGTGCGATGTGCGAGACTGCCTCCTAATGTGTGAGACTGCCTCCTAATGTGTGAGACTGCCTCCTAATGTGCGAGACTGCCTCCTAATGTGTGAGACTGCCTCCTAATGTGCGAGACTGCCTCCTAATGTGCGAGACTGCCTCCTAATGTGCGAGACTGCCTCCTAATGTGTGAGACTGCCTCCTAATGTGCGAGACTGCCTCCTAATGTGCGATGTGCGAGACTGCCTCCTAATGTGTGAGACTGCCTCCTAATGTGCGAGACTGCCTCCTAATGTGCGAGACTGCCTCCTAATGTGTGAGACTGCCTCCTAATGTGTGAGACTTCCTCCTAATGTGCGATGTGCGAGACTGCCTCCTAATGTGCGAGACTGCCTCCTAATGTGTGAGACTGCCTCCTAATGTGCGATGTGCGAGACTGCCTCCTAATGTGCGAGACTGCCTCCTAATGTGCGATGTGCGAGACTGCCTCCTACTGTGCGAGACTGCCTCCTAATGTGCGATGTGCGAGACTGCCTCCTAATGTGCGAGACTGCCTCCTAATGTGTGAGACTTCCTCCTAATGTGCGAGACTGCCTCCTAATGTGTGAGACTTCCTCCTAATGTGCGATGTGCGAGACTGCCTCCTAATGTGCGAGACTGCCTCCTAATGTGCGATGTGCGAGACTGCCTCCTAATGTGTGAGACTGCCTCCTAATGTGCGAGACTGCCTCCTAATGTGCGATGTGCGAGACTGCCTCCTAATGTGCGATGTGCGAGACTGCCTCCTAATGTGTGAGACTGCCTCCTAATGTGTGAGACTGCCTCCTAATGTGTGAGACTTCCTCCTAATGTGCGAGACTGCCCCCTAATGTGCGAGACTGCCTCCTAATGTGCGAGACTGCCCCGTAATGTGCGAGACTGCCCCGTAATGTGCGAGACTGCCTCCTAATGTGCGAGACTGCCCCGTAATGTGCGAGACCGCCCCGTAATGTGCGAGACCGCCCCGTAATGTGCGAGACCGCCCCGTAATGTGCGAGACCGCCCCGTAATGTGCGAGACCGCCCCGTAATGTGCGAGACCGCCCCGTAATGTGCGAGACCGCCCCGTAATGTGCGAGACCGCCCCGTAATGTGCGAGACCGCCCCGTAATGTGCGAGACCGTCTCTCAACAGCAGAAAACTTTTTCTTGCCATTAACCCTTAACGTGCCACAGAAGCCTTCTTCTGGAAGAGACCAATTATAATGACACAGGAGCCGACCAAGAGTGACCTGTCCCCAGCAGGGGTCATATCCAGGAGGGGGGCGAGGGGGGGCGCGGGGGGGGGGTAATGTGTTGTACAGTGGGGGGAGGGGTTAGAGTCATGATGGCAACATAACACTCATTAGGTTCTTAGTGCAGGGCGGCCACTCCAGTCCTCAAGGGCCCCCAACAGGTGAGGTTCAGGATATCCCTGCTTCAGCACAGGTGGCTCAATCTTCGACAGAGCCACTGATTGTGCTGAAGCAGGGATATCCTGAAAACCTGACCTGTTGGTGGCCCTTGAGGGCTGGAGTCGGTCACCCCTCTCTTAGTGTATCTCTGTTAAACAATGACAATGCAGACCCGGGACGCCCGCTCCCTCGCCCTAAACTCCCCCACCCCCCCAGTGAAGCACAGAGCAGATATATGACATGTGCCCCCCAAATCCTGCAGGGTGGGATACAGAGTCTGGCTCAGGCTGCAGGTCAGTGCCCGGGGTCATGACCCTGGGAGTATTCACAAACTGTTTTATCACCGTCACCTCCAGACTAGCACCAGCAGGACGGTCAGTCGACCCCTCTCCCTGCAGCGACCAGGGGCTGGACCCCCGCTGGGGGAAGGTCGGTCTCCCCCTCTCCCTGCAGCGACCCGGGGGCTGGACCCCCGCTGGGGGACGGTCAGTCTCCCCCTCTCCCTGCACTGACCAGGGGGCTGGACACCCGCTGGGGGAAGGTCGGTCTCCCCCTCTCCCTGCACCGACCCGGGGGCTGGACCCCCGCTGGGGGACGGTCAGTCTCCCCCTCTCCCTGCAGCGACCCGGGGGCAGGACCCCCTGCTGGGGGACGGTCAGTCTCCCCCTCTCCCTGCACTGACCAGGGGGCTGGACACCCGCTGGGGGAAGGTCGGTCTCCCCCTCTCCCTGCACCGACCCTGGGACTGGACCTCGCTGGGGGACGGTCAGTCTCCCCCTCTCCCTGCAGCGACCCTGGGACTGGACCTCGCTGGGGGAAGGTCAGTCTCCCCCTCTCCCTGCACCGACCCGGGGGCAGGACCCCCTGCTGGGGGAAGGTCAGTCTCCCCCTCTCCCTGCAGCGACCCGGGGGCTGGACACCCCGCTGGAGGACGGTCAGTCTCCCCCTCTCCCTGCAGCAACCCGGGGGCTGGACACCCGCTGGGGGACGGTCAGTCTCCCCTCTCCCTGCAGCGACCCTGGGACTGGACCTCGCTGGGGGACGGTCAGTCTCCCCCTCTCCCTGCAGCGACCCTGGGACTGGACCTCGCTGGGGGAAGGTCAGTCTCCCCCTCTCCCTGCACCGACCCGGGGGCAGGACCCCCTGCTGGGGGAAGGTCAGTCTCCCCCTCTCCCTGCAGCGACCCGGGGGCTGGACACCCCGCTGGAGGACGGTCAGTCTCCCCCTCTCCCTGCAGCAACCCGGGGGCTGGACACCCGCTGGGGGACGGTCAGTCTCCCCTCTCCCTGCAGCGACCCTGGGACTGGACACCCGCTGGGGGACGGTCAGTCTCCCCCTCTCCCTGCAGCGACCCAGGGGCTGGACCCCCGCTGAGGGACGGTCAGTCTCCCCCTCTCCCTGCAGCGACCCTGGGACTGGACCTCGCTGGGGGAAGGTCAGTCTCCCCCTCTCCCTGCACCGACCCGGGGGCAGGACCCCCTGCTGGGGGAAGGTCAGTCTCCCCCTCTCCCTGCAGCGACCCGGGGGCTGGACACCCCGCTGGAGGACGGTCAGTCTCCCCCTCTCCCTGCAGCAACCCGGGGGCTGGACACCCGCTGGGGGACGGTCAGTCTCCCCTCTCCCTGCAGCGACCCTGGGACTGGACCTCGCTGGGGGACGGTCAGTCTCCCCCTCTCCCTGCAGCGACCCTGGGACTGGACCTCGCTGGGGGAAGGTCAGTCTCCCCCTCTCCCTGCACCGACCCGGGGGCAGGACCCCCTGCTGGGGGAAGGTCAGTCTCCCCCTCTCCCTGCAGCGACCCGGGGGCTGGACACCCCGCTGGAGGACGGTCAGTCTCCCCCTCTCCCTGCAGCAACCCGGGGGCTGGACACCCGCTGGGGGACGGTCAGTCTCCCCTCTCCCTGCAGCGACCCTGGGACTGGACACCCGCTGGGGGACGGTCAGTCTCCCCCTCTCCCTGCAGCGACCCAGGGGCTGGACCCCCGCTGAGGGACGGTCAGTCTCCCCCTCTCCCTGCAGCGACCCGGGGGCTGGACCCCCGCTGAGGGACGGTCAGTCTCCCCCTCTCCCTGCAGCGACCCTGGGACTGGACCCCCGCTGAGGGACGGTCAGTCTCCCCCTCTCCCTGCAGCGACCCGGGGGCTGGACACCCCGCTGGAGGACGGTCAGTCTCCCCCTCTCCCTGCAGCGACCCTGGGACTGGACCCCCTGCTGGGGGAAGGTCAGTCTCCCCCTCTCCCTGCAGCGACCCGGGGGCTGGACACCCCGCTGGGGGAAGGTCAGTCTCCCCCTCTCCCTGCAGCGACCCTGGGACTGGACCCCCTGCTGGGGGAAGGTCAGTCTCCCCCTCTCCCTGCAGCGACCCGGGGGCAGGACCCCCTGCTGGGGGACGGTCAGTCTCCCCCTCTCCCTGCAGCGACCCGGGGGCAGGACCCCCTGCTGGGGGACGGTCAGTCTCCCCCTCTCCCTGCAGCGACCCGGGGGCAGGACCCCCTGCTGGGGGAAGGTCAGTCTCCCCCTCTCCCTGCAGCGACCCGGGGGCAGGACCCCCTGCTGGGGGACGGTCAGTCTCCCCCTCTCCCTGCAGCGACCTGGGGGCTGGACCCCCGCTGGGGGACGGTCAGTCTCCCCCTCTCCCTGCAGCGACCCGGGGGCAGGACCCCCGCTGGGGGACGGTCAGTCTCCCCCTCTCCCTGCAGCGACCCGGGGGCAGGACCCCCTGCTGGGGGACGGTCAGTCTCCCCCTCTCCCTGCACCGACCCGGGGGCTGGACCCCCGCTGAGGGACGGTCAGTCTCCCCCTCTCCCTGCAGCGACCCGGGGGCAGGACCCCCGCTGGGAGAGGCACAATTTATGACCCTGCCACACTTTGCTTTTATTGAGCTGTTTTTAGGAGGGTGACCAGCCCTCCCCTTCCTGCCCCGGGCTGATGGATGGATTGCTCTGGTCTCTGCTGGAGGGGAGGAGCTGCGGGTTTATCTCCAGTAACCAGATTACAGGGTTTAGGGAGACCCCCCTCTGCTCCTCACACAGGGTCACCTTTGTAATGGTCTCCCGGGTTATTAAATAGTCTCATTGCTGACAAACTAGTGCGATTGTGAACAAACCCGCAGCACATAAATCTCCTGACGTGGTCCCTCGTTCTGCCGGAGACGCCACTGCTCAATCAGGCTCAAAATACGGCAGCTCGCTTACGTGGGGCAATAGGAGGAGTTATAGGGAGGGGTTACGTGGGGCAATGGGAGGAGTTATAGGGAGGGGTTACGTGGGGCAATAGGAGGCGTTATAGGGAGGGGTTACGTGGGACAATAGGACGAGTTATAGGGAGGGGTTACGTGGGGCAATAGGAGGAGTTATAGGGAGGGGTTACGTGGGGCAATAGGAGGAGTTATAGGGAGGGGTTACGTGGGGCAATGGGAGGAGTTATAGGGAGGGGTTGCGTGGGGCAATAGGAGGCGTTATAGGGAGGGGTTACGTGGGGCAATAGGACGAGTTATAGGGAGGGGTTACGTGGGGCAATAGGAGGAGTTATAGGGAGGGGTTACGTGGGGCAATAGGAGGAACTCTTGTTTATTTAAAGTTTTTTTCCAAAATTACATTTCATAGAAAAACATTTCAAACAAAAACTGCACATTATGTACGAACTTACACTATATACATATAAACTCAGCATTTGTTCTCACCTTTCTCCTCAACAGCACCTTCACATTCCCTTTATACACATTTTTAATTGAAACTAAATATAAGCCTTAACTACCACATTAATAGCTGCTACCTTTAAAGGATTCATTTATAAACAAACATTTTTTAGCCACCCCCACAAAAAAGTATTACATTTTATTTTCCCCCACATTATCCCCCAATGACGCAAACCTCTTAGTGGCCACCGAAGGTGGGATCATGTCCGAGTCTTTCACTATGGAATTATCCATATTATGCTCCTCTTCAGATAAGGAAAGTTCCTCTACGTCATCAGTGTCTTCCGCTCTTGAACCCTAATCCTTCCTAAGAGCAGAAAAACAGTTCTTTACAGGCAATGGAGGAACCTTACCAGCGGGACCTGTAGGCTTCTTTTAGGCTGTATCCAATTCTGCTGTTTTTATCTTTACTGCCCGCCAGGATTACACTCTTGGTAAGTTCCTCCATTGTATTCTCAGACTGTTCTCCTTCTGGAAGTGCGTTTGAGGAGGTTCCATCTAAGGGATCTTCTAATATTCCTTGGGCCATGTTTACACAGTCTGTAAATTCTTCTTCTGACAGTAGATCTGGGCGAACTTTGTCCACAGGTGGATCTGGGCAAACTCCTTTCCCAGGCTGATCTGAACAAATTCTATCAGCAACTTTCAAGGCATGATCAAAAAGTGCTTAATTTTCTTCAAAATCCACTTCCTGCTCCCATATTCCTGAAATATTATGCCATGCTTTCTGCACAACTCCGATAGGAATGTCCAAATTGACCACATAAATTACATTTAATCTTTGTACAACTTGTTCTCTCATGGTCCACAGACAGGCACAAGTTGCATTTTAGAACATCACAGGAAATACTTAAGTGCCTGGCTGAACCACATCTATGGCACAATGTTGGCTGACCATAGTGAAAACTATTTTCTTTTTCTCTTCCTATGAAGAAAGAGTTGGGCAAATGCTTTGTAACATTGCCATGTCGCCAAAGTCTGACTTGTACTTTCCAACCTCCTATCCAGATGTCTTCTTCATCCTTAATTCTTGTAGGTGGAGCCAGTACATCACATTGTCTGCCAAGCCATATCAAAATATGTGATATTGGGACCGATTCGTGTCTGAAGAAAATTGTTACAGACTTTGTTTCCGGTTTGGGCACAAGAATAGCAAAGGACTTCCATAATTCAGCATTTTTAATACTCATATCTTGTCCAGAAATAGTCCAAAGCCTGAGTTCTCTTAAAGCGGACATCATACTCACAGAAGCCCGGAACATGGATAAGTGCATACATTTCATCTGCTCTGAAGCCCAATGATTCTTTTAATAGATGTTTTCTAATAACAATCCTGTCAGGCTTCATCTCCTCTCCGCCTTTATACCTCAACATTACCACATTTCTCCTTTTCAAAGGTTGGGCATTTCTGGTCACAGTGCTTACAAAGGATCTCCCACTCCAGGCTGAATGAGGTGCTGTATGAGCTGGGGTTACTTTAATGCCATTACTTTGCTTTACCCCATCTTTATATGGGGTAATAGGAGGAGTTATAGGGGGCCATTATATGGAGCAATAGACTGAGTTATAGGGAGCGGCTATATGGGGCAATAGGAGGTGTTATAGGGAGCAAAAGGATGAATAATAGGGAGCGGTTATATAGACTTATTTGATGCACATTATAGAATCAGATGTTATTCATGAATAAAATCTCAATTACCGAGCTGTCTACAGAACGTGTGAGATTTAATAAACAGGCCATTTACACGTGACACGGATATGACAGGGTGACACGGATATGACAGGGTGACACGGATATGACAGGGTGACACGGGTATGACAGGGTGACACGGATATGACAGGGTGACACGGCGGATCCCCTTGCTTTCCTTCATCAGTGCGCCCGGGTGTGGACACACCCAGCAGGTACCGTTCCACAAAAGTGCACCAACACACTGTACAGTGACGGCGCTGATCACGCCTAAGGTGAGGGGGCTATCCTTGTGGACACTTGGGAGGGAGAGTGCCCGAGGGCCTCATATGGTACAGTGTGGACTGGGGACAGAGTGGGAATATTGGTGGGTTACAGCCGTGCGAGGGGTGTGGGTAGTTGTATTATTAGTAACCATATTAGAGTGTTAATATATATGTTGACAGTAAAGGTATTGTTGTTTTATACCACGTGTGTGATTATTGTGATTGGGTCCTGTGAGGGGCTCCTCCCACTACGCTGGGATCCCTCACAGGTGGAGGCACTGCACCATTACTATTTTATATCACCCCGAGGCTCCCCGTGGCGGAGGCTCAGGCCCCTGTAAGCCAACAGGTAAAGGTAGCACCAGTAGCATATTTACAGCCTACCCCCAGATCTCACTTAGGGGGGGGGGAGGGGAACAGGGCTACATAAGTATAAAGTTAAATACGTCAATAATAATATTATTTTCTTGGTTATTTAGTTAAACCCTTTGGCCAAAGCGTCATAAGCCTGCACACCAGCGTCACGGCATAACCACATGTGCAGGTCCTAACACCACACTGTGAGCCTTCCCTTTTACCTCTGTATGAGGGGGAACAACCACAGCGAGTCCTGTCCCTACAGCAGCATGAGAGAACCTCCCACGTTAAAAAGGTGGGGAGGGGGGGTGAGCTCTGGGAGGAGGGGTCACCTACCTCCAAACAACTGTTGCCAGTCAGGAACTAAATTAACACACACACACACACACACACACACACACACACACACACACACACACACACACACACACACACACACACACACACACACACACACTTTCTCACTCAGCAAGCTCAACCCCATTACCCACCACATCTCGTGTGTGTGTCAAAAGGAGTGCTGCTGAGCGTGGCAAATGTATACAACAAAAGACAGGGGAGCCCAATGCTACATCCAATGGACAAAACATATAAAGTAATAAGTATAAAGTTTAAATACTTCAATATACTCCAATACTTGGCCAAAGGTTTTAGCTAAATAACCAGGAAAATATTGTTACCTATTACCATATATGCTTTATCAATGTAATTCTATATATGGCAAAGTTCCTGCTTGGGATGTTTTGAGCCATAAACCCCACAGACGTCAGTAGGGCCGCTTCAGCGTTTATAGAATAAGGTCGTTAGTGTAATTAGCTTCCTTAGAAAGATTCAATCAGCCGAAAAGTAACTGTTCATGTGAAAAAAAGAAGACGATTTGCGTCTCTTTCTCGCTGATCTGGTTTCTTATTACATTGCAAACAGGAGGAGGCGGAAAGGTGCGTGACCTGGGGCTGGCAAACAGTCTGATCCCTCAAAAACATCAGATAAAGATTGGAAAACGCTTGTTATCGTGGAAATGTTTACAGTTTAATAAATGATTTAAATACATTCTCGTACTTGTTCCATTTTTTTTAACCCTCTGAGTTCCAGAGGTAAGTTTCCATCACCTGATCGCGCCTCAGTGATGACATGTCGCACTGTCAGCCCGGTGACGCCGACGGAAGAAGAGGGGTGTACGGGATCTCCCCTAGAAAACAAACAAAACATCATAATGTGGCCACTATATCGTGGGACCCCTGACATGCCAGACCACGCGACATAGAAGTGATGTCATAACCAGACCATGTGACATGTAGTGATGTCATAGGGCACCCTAATTGTTAAAAGGGGGCAATCTGCTCCATTTAACCAATAAATATGTCCCTGTCCTTAGTCCACTTTTGTCCTAGACATGATGGCCTCTTTCACTGAGAGCACACGCAGTGTTATAATGGGAGTATTATACCCGGCACTGCTCTGATACACCGCGGGGCCATCTGGCACAGAATGTGGCAGATATATTTTAGGGGTAAATTATCCCCGATGCTATACAGGATAAAGCCTTCCTCCCCCTCTGCATATCTTATATAGAGATAAAAACCGTGATTGTTTTTTGCAGTCCCTCGTTCTAAATTAGATTATAAGCTCTGCTGGCTGGAGTCCAGCATGTACAGTGCTGTATACACAAAGGGACCCACAGCATCCCAGCATGTACAGTGCTGTATACACAAAGGGACCCACAGCATCCCAGCATGTACAGTGCTGTATACACAAAGGGACCCACAGCATCCCAGCATGTACAGTGCTGTATACACAAAGGGACCCACAGCATCCCAGCATGTACAGTGCTGTATACACAAAGGGACCCACAGCATCCCAGCATGTACAGTGCTATATACACAAAGGGACCCACAGCATCCCAGCATGTACAGTGCTGTATACAGAAAGGGACCCACAGCATCCCGGCATGTACAGTGCTATATACACAAAGGGACCCACAGCATCCCAGCATGTACAGTGCTATATACACAAAGGGACCCACAGCATCCCAGCATGTACAGTGCTGTATACACAAAGGGATCCACAGCATCCCAGCATGTACAGTGCTGTATACAGAAAGGGACCCACAGCATCCCAGCATGTACAGTGCTGTATACACAAAGGGACCCACAGCATCCCATCATGTACAGTGCTGTATACACAAAGGGATCCACAGCATCCCAGCATGTACAGTGCTGTATACACAAAGGGACCCACAGCATCCCAGCATGTACAGTGCTATATACACAAAGGGACCCACAGCATCCCAGCATGTACAGTGCTGTATACACAAAGGGACCCACAGCATCCCAGCATGTACAGTGCTATATACACAAAGGGACCCACAGCATCCCAGCATGTACAGTGCTGTATACAGAAAGGGACCCACAGCATCCCATCATGTACAGTGCTGTATACACAAAGGGATCCACAGCATCCCAGCATGTACAGTGCTATATACACAAAGGGACCCACAGCATCCCAGCATGTACAGTGCTATATACACAAAGGGACCCACAGCATCCCAGCATGTACAGTGCTGTATACACAAAGGGACCCACAGCATCCCAGCATGTACAGTGCTATATACACAAAGGGACCCACAGCATCCCGGCATGTACAGTGCTGTATACACAAAGGGACCCACAGCATCCCAGCATGTACAGTGCTGTATACACAAAGGGACCCACAGCAACCCAGCATGTACAGTGCTATATACACAAAGGGACCCACAGCATCCCGGCATGTACAGTGCTGTATACACAAAGGGACCCACAGCATCCCGGCATGTACAGTGCTGTATACACAAAGGGACCCACAGCATCCCAGCATGTACAGAGCTATATACACAAAGGGACCCACAGCATCCCAGCATGTACAGTACTATATACACAAAGGGACCCACAGCATCCCAGCATGTACAGTGCTGTATACACAAAGGGACCCACAGCATCCCAGCATGTACAGTGCTGTATACACAAAGGGATCCACAGCATCCCAGCATGTACAGTGCTATATACACAAAGGGACCCACAGCATCCCAGCATGTACAGTGCTGTATACACAAAGGGACCCACAGCATCCCAGCATGTACAGTGCTGTATACACAAAGGGACCCACAGCATCCCAGCATGTACAGTGCTATATACACAAAGGGACCCACAGCATCCCAGCATGTACAGTGCTATATACACAAAGGGACCCACAGCATCCCAGCATGTACAGTGCTATATACACAAAGGGACCCACAGCATCCCAGCATGTACAGTGCTATATACACAAAGGGACCCACAGCATCCCAGCATGTACAGTGCTATATACACAAAGGGACCCACAGCATCCCAGCATGTACAGTGCTGTATACACAAAGGGACCCACAGCATCCCAGCATGTAAAGTGCTATATACACAAAGGGACCCACAGCATCCCAGCATGTACAGTGCTATATACACAAAGGGACCCACAGCATCCCAGCATGTACAGTGCTATATACACAAAGGGACCCACAGCATCCCAGCATGTACAGTGCTATATACACAAAGGGACCCACAGCATCCCAGCATGTACAGTGCTATATACACAAAGGGACCCACAGCATCCCAGCATGTACAGTGCTATATACACAAAGGGACCCACAGCATCCCAGCATGTACAGTGCTGTATACACAAAGGGACCCACAGCATCCCAGCATGTACAGTGCTATATACACAAAGGGACCCACAGCATCCCAGCATGTACAGTGCTATATACACAAAGGGACCCACAGCATCCCAGCATGTACAGTGCTATATACACAAAGGGACCCACGGCATCCCAGCATGTACAGTGCTATATACACAAAGGGACCCACAGCATCCCAGCATGTACAGTGCTATATACACAAAGGGACCCACAGCATCCCAGCATGTACAGTGCTATATACACAAAGGGACCCACAGCATCCCAGCATGTACAGTGCTATATACACAAAGGGACCCACAGCATCCCAGCATGTACAGTGCTGTATACACAAAGGGACCCACAGCATCCCAGCATGTACAGTGCTATATACACAAAGGGACCCACAGCATCCCAGCATGTACAGTGCTATATACACAAAGGGACCCACGGCATCCCAGCATGTACAGTGCTATATACACAAAGGGACCCACAGCATCCCAGCATGTACAGTGCTATATACACAAAGGGACCCACAGCATCCCAGCATGTACAGTGCTATATACACAAAGGGACCCACAGCATCCCAGCATGTACAGTGCTATATACACAAAGGGACCCACAGCATCCCAGCATGTACAGTGCTGTATACACAAAGGGACCCACAGCATCCCAGCATGTACAGTGCTATATACACAAAGGGACCCACAGCATCCCAGCATGTACAGTGCTATATACACAAAGGGACCCACAGCATCCCAGCATGTACAGTGCTATATACACAAAGGGATCCACAGCATCCCAGCATGTACAGTGCTATATACACAAAGGGACCCACAGCATCCCAGCATGTACAGTGCTGTGTACACAAAGGGACCCACAGCATCCCAGCATGTACAGAGCTATATACACAAAGGGACCCACAGCATCCCAGCATGTACAGTACTATATACACAAAGGGACCCACAGCATCCCAGCATGTACAGTGCTGTATACACAAAGGGACCCACAGCATCCCAGCATGTACAGTGCTATATACACAAAGGGACCCACAGCATCCCAGCATGTACAGTGCTGTATACACAAAGGGACCCACAGCATCCCAGCATGTAAAGTGCTATATACACAAAGGGACCCACAGCATCCCAGCATGTACAGTGCTATATACACAAAGGGACCCACAGCATCCCAGCATGTACAGTGCTATATACACAAAGGGACCCACAGCATCCCAGCATGTACAGTGCTATATACACAAAGGGACCCACAGCATCCCAGCATGTACAGTGCTATATACACAAAGGGACCCACAGCATCCCAGCATGTACAGTGCTGTATACACAAAGGGATCCACAGCATCCCAGCATGTACAGTGCTGTATACACAAAGGGACCCACAGCATCCCAGCATGTACAGTGCTATATACACAAAGGGACCCACAGCATCCCAGCATGTACAGTGCTATATACACAAAGGGACCCACAGCATCCCAGCATGTACAGTGCTATATACACAAAGGGACCCACAGCATCCCAGCATGTACAGTGCTATATACACAAAGGGACCCACAGCATCCCAGCATGTACAGTGCTATATACACAAAGGGACCCACGGCATCCCAGCATGTACAGTGCTATATACACAAAGGGACCCACAGCATCCCAGCATGTACAGTGCTATATACACAAAGGGACCCACAGCATCCCAGCATGTACAGTGCTATATACACAAAGGGACCCACAGCATCCCAGCATGTACAGTGCTATATACACAAAGGGACCCACAGCATCCCAGCATGTACAGTGCTATATACACAAAGGGACCCACAGCATCCCAGCATGTACAGTGCTGTATACACAAAGGGACCCACAGCACCCCAGCATGTACAGTGCTGTATACACAAAGGGACCCACAGCATCCCAGCATGTACAGTGCTATATACACAAAGGGACCCACAGCAACCCAGCATGTACAGTGCTATATACACAAAGGGAACCACAGCATCCCAGCATGTACAGAAGTTCAAGGACGTCCCACCTCCTTCCCCCCAACTTTCCCCCAGCCATGACCCCCTTAACGTTCACGCTCCCAAAACCCTTAAGCCCATGGCTTGTCAGTAACACCCTAGGGCGAGCTGTCAAAATGTCCTATAAAATTCCCCCCGCTGACGATCCCCAGAATACTCGGCCATAAAAGCAGCGTTAACCACTTCACTCCTGGGTAGGCCTGGTGCGCGCAGCGTCACTGCGGGCCCCTCCTGCGGGGGGCGGCAGACGGGACCCCGTGTCTTGCAGCAAGTGCAACCCCAGCCCTCTGAGCTCCGGAGATGTCTGCAATAAACAGGCCCGGTGCCAGATTCCCGCGGGGGATCAGTAAAGACACAAGTGCACTTACTGTAACCCAGGGCAAAGCGACAAACCGCCACAGCGGCTGCACCGCAGGGTCAGCGCGGGCAGCGCTCCGGAGATAGCAAACAGAACGCGCACGGGATATCACTGCCTTCGGAAATCTGCTGCTGTTTTAATATATATATATTTTTGCGCTGATACATTTTTGCCGCGTTTATAGCGCCGGTGACGCGACCGATGACGTCACCCGTCGCCATTGGCGAAAGTTGTATTTAAAGTTTGAGCGACGTCGCTGGCGACAAGGCCAGTGACGTCACCAAGGGGGCGGGACGAGTGCAGTAGGTGCTCTGTGATTGGTTCAGAGAGTCACATGTGACGACTGTCTCTCCCAAAATCAAATAACACCGACTACCACATTTTTGGTCGCTACATCGCTCCGTCGCGCCTACTATAAGCGCATGCGACGGATTCAATGTGTTTGTTTTGGCGCAACGTCGCGTCGCCGTCGTCAGGCTCTATAAGCGCAGCCTAAGTCTGCAGCCACAGGGCAGCTTACTGACGTATTGCAGCAGGATGCAAAGCTGCCACGAGCAGCACCAGTGCAACCAATGTGTATTTTTCTTTGAATAAATCTGGTGCTGTTTTTTTGCACCAGGAAATCTCCGTTGCGCGGCCCTCCTTGTCACTGTGCTCCCCGTGCTAGAAAATACTTATTCCGCGACCCCGTAATGAATAAATCTTAATCCCGACTAATCAGACCAGCGCTACCAAAGCCGGTGTGACCGATCCCGGGCAGTATAGGGTCCTGAGCTCGTGGGGTAGCACACACTCACTGCGGGAGCTTCCAAAGCCACACCCCTCAATGCCTTGCTGGTGTGGATGCAAAGCATTGTGGGGAGTGGCGTTGGAAGCGCCCGCTGTAAGTGACAGGTATACCCCCATAGTAAGGTGCAGTTTGGGGTCTTACTAAGTGCGCAGTCCCCACACGGGCCCAGGACCCCGTTATTCTGCCTGGGAGCCGCCAGTACAGAGTTCTTTCAGCGATCCCCCAGGAGACGCCTCGCGTACCCCCAGGAGACGCCTCGCGTACCCCCAGGAGACGCCTCGCGTACCCCCAGGAGACGCTTCGCGTACCCCCAGGAGACGCCTCGCGTACCCCCAGGAGACGCCTCGCGTACCCCCAGGAGACGCCTCGCGTACCCCCAGGACACGCCTCGCGTACCCCGCAGGAGACGCCTCGCGTACCCCCAGGACACGCCTCGCGTACCCCGCAGGAGACGCCTCGCGTACCCCGCAGGAGACGCCTTGCGTACCCCTACACTGGGAATCACTTTTCTAAACCAACAGCTCTTGGAATTCCTGCAATTCAGGATACTCCGTTACATTGAACCTTTGCGGAGCACTCGTTGCAGACGCCGGCAGTGAAGGGGTTACTTCTAAGCACTACTAAGGAATGGACAGTGGGGTATTTTTCAGGGTCTTTGCCTTTTTACATCACTTGCAAAGATTTGTTGCGTACAAAACATTTACACGAGAAGAACACATTATAAGCTGTGAGAGCGACGTGTCTGCAAAGCTTTGCCCCGTGTTTGAAAGAATGAAGCTCTGCTGCGCAGTCACAGTACCGCTGCTTTCTAATGGCGCCGGACCACAAGTTACAGCAGCAGATGAGCAGCGCCCTGATAACTAATGTAAAAACGCATGTGTCCTCGTACCCGCGTCTCCCAGCCGGGGAACCCTGCAGGGCCCAATCCCACAGGAAGCGACTCAGGCGAAATGTCAGCGGGGCAGACATTAAAAAAGTGTGAACAAAGAAGGGCTTGTGTGTGATTGTGTGTCTGTGTGTGGGAGTCCTGGGACGCAGGCGATATGGGGTCTTATGTGGGTCACACTACAAAGCAAATCTGAGCTGCAAAACGGGGCCAAAAGGTTAAAGGCCGCTGGCACAGAGAAGCAGCAACGCGGGTTTATAACGCGGGATATTATAGCGTGCACCTGTTATAATCAGAATATGGGAGGGGTCCCGTTAACCCTTTGATGCAAGAGGGACCTGCATTGCAATGCTGGTGCCCTTTTAGAACGAGACCCGATATCGAGGTCACTTAATAAGAGAATGTAAGCGATATATTTGGTTGGGGGTGAATTCCCATTAAAACCAGATTACTCGCCAGTGCCAAACCCCGGCCCCCTCCTGCCCGGAGAACGTCACTTTATCGCAGCATCGTTATTACTGTATTACTCTGGCAGGAGGACGGAGATGTGCAGTAACACGGGGAGTTAATCAGGGGGTGCGTCCTTACTAAAAAAAACATGTTCCCCATGTGAGTGAGGCTTTCTGCACCTGCCACCAAAGGGAAGGGTTCCAGCAGGGGGGTTAAGTGCAGCTCATATAATACCGATCAGGGGAGTGATCCGTCTGGCGCGGAGTATAAAACCTAAGGGGTTGTGATACCTTAATGCAGGGGGCTCAACTCTAGCCCTGAAGGTTTGCAGGATATCCCTGCTTCAGCACAGGGGTGCAGTCGAAGACAGCCACTAATTAAGCCACCTGTGCTGAAGCAGGGATATCCTTAACACCGCACTTGTTGGGGGGTCTTGAGCCCCCTGCTGTACAGTAGCCAACCAACCGAAGGCGCCTATAGACGTTCGTGGGAATTTCCCGCCGCTTGGGGTGTGATCGAAGCCTTTGGAGTTTATAGGATGCCGGCGTCAGGGGAGATTTCTTCTCCCTGTGAGACTCAACCATCAAATGTAGCGCTGGGCTTATACTTTACTGTCTTCCAGGTCAATATAAATACAATATGGACTTCTCACAGGTTTAACCTGAGGGGCATCTGTCTGTGAACAGGACCGGTGCAGTTACTGCATCTGCTGCACTGCCAGCCCCTTTAAACTGCCCCTCACACCTTGTCTTTACAATGCACTTAATTACCAATTAGTCCAGCAATTAAACCCACTGCTCCCCTCCCCCTCCTTACAACAAACCTATAAAGGGTCTGATTAAACACAGGTGCTGAAGTACCAGCTCGGAAACACATGTATGAGAGGGACCAGAGACCCGAGACCCGAGACCCGGGACCAGGGACCCGCTATTAAATTACCTTAATAACAAACAAATGTATGAGCACAAAGGCTCCAGCACACACACGGGGATCGCTAATCCCAGCGCACACGGGGATCGCTAATCCCAGCGCACACGGGGATCGCTAATCCCAGCACACACACGGGGATCGCTAATCCCAGCGCACACGGGGATCGCTAATCCCAGCGCACACGGGGATCGCTAATCCCAGCCACACGGGGATCGCTAATCCCAGCGCACACGGGGATCGCTAATCCCAGCACACACACGGGGATCGCTAATCCCAGCGCACACGGGGATCGCTAATCCCAGCACACACACGGGGATCGCTAATCCCAGCGCACATGGGGATCGCTAATCCCAGTACACACATGGGGCTCGCTAATCCCAGCCACACGGGGCTCGCTAATCCCAGCGCACACGGGGCTCGCTAATCCCAGCGCACACGGGGATTGCTAATCCAAGCGCACACGGGGCTCACTAATCCCAACGCACAGGCGGCGCGCTAATCCCAGTGCAAAAGGGACGCGCTAATCCAAGCGCTCACGGGGTTCGCTAATCCCAGCGCACACGGGGCTCGCTAATCCCTCTGCTGGCCCTGGCTTTTTCACCAACTCAAATGTTTTTCTCCCTTCTAATTGACCAAGTACACCTCCGCACCCAACCATAATCCCCCAACCCAACAACTGACACATGTAGAAAACTGTCCTTGCTGGCTCTAACAATCCCACCAGTCTGCATTGCATGGACCCGCAACGTTACGTGTGTTACAGGCAGTAATACAGTGAGACTTACCTCTCGTTCTCACGCATGTCCTGGGCACAGAGTTATAACGTGTTACAGGCAGTAATACAGTGAGAGTTACCTCTCGTTCTCACGCATGTCCTGGGCACAGAGTTATAACATGTGTTACAGGCAGTAATACAGTGAGAGTTACCTCTCGTTCTCACGCATGTCCTGGGCACAGAGTTATAACGTGTTACAGGCAGTAATACAGTGAGAGTTACCTCTCGTTCTCACGTATGTCCTGGACACAGAGTTATAACGTGTTACAGGCAGTAATACACTGAGAGTTACCGCTCGTTCTCACGCATGTCCTGGGCACAGAGTTATAACGTGTTACAGGCAGTAATACAGTGAGAGTTACCGCTCGTTCTCACGCATGTCCTGGACACAGAGTTATAACGTGTTACAGGCAGTAATACACTGAGAGTTACCGCTCGTTCTCACGCATGTCCTGGGCACAGAGGTATAACATGTGTTACAGGCAGTAATACAGTGAGAGTTACCTCTCGCTCTCACGCATGTCCTGGGCACAGAGTTATAACGTGTTACAGGCAGTAATACAGTGAGAGATACCCCTCGTTCTCACGCATGTCCTGGGCACAGAGTTATAACGTGTTACAGGCAGTAATACAGTGAGAGATACCCCTCGTTCTCACGCATGTCCTGGGCACAGAGTTATAACGTGTTACAGGCAGTAATACAGTGAGAGTTACCTCTCGTTCTCACGCATGTCCTGGGCACAGAGTTATAACGTGTTACAGGCAGTAATACAGTGAGAGATACCCCTCGTTCTCACGCATGTCCTGGGCACAGAGTTATAACGTGTTACAGGCAGTAATACAGTGAGAGTTACCTCTCGTTCTCACGCATGTCCTGGGCACAGAGTTATAACGTGTTACAGGCAGTAATACAGTGAGAGTTACCTCTCGTTCTCACGCATGTCCTGGGCACAGAGTTATAACATGTGTTACAGGAAGTAATACAGTGAGAATTACCTCTCGTTCTCACGCATGTCCTGGGCACAGAGTTATAACATGTGTTACAGGCAGTAATACAGTGAGAGTTACCTCTCGTTCTCACGCATGTCCTGGGCACAGAGTTATAACATGTGTTACAGGATGTAATACAGTGAGAGTTACCTCTCGTTCTCATGCATGTCCTGGGCACAGAGTTATAACGTGTGTTACAGGCAGTAATACAGTGAGAGTTACCTCTCGTTCTCACGCATGTCCTGGGCACAGAGATATAACGTGTTACAGGCAGTAATACAGTGAGAGTTACCTCTCGCTCTCACGCATGTCCTGGGCACAGAGTTATAACATGTGTTACAGGCAGTAATACAGTGAGAGTTACCTCTCGTTCTCACGCATGTCCTGGGCACAGAGTTATAACATGTATTACAGGCAGTAATACAGTGAGAGTTACCTCTTGCTCTCACGTATGTCCTGGGCACAGAGTTATAACATGTGTTACAGGCAGTAATACAGTGAGAGTTACCGCTCGCTCTCACGCATGTCCTGGGCACAGAGTTATAACGTGTTACAGGCAGTAATAAAGTGAGAGTTACCTCTCGCTCTCACGCATGTCCTGGGCACAGAGTTATAACGTGTTACAGGCAGTAATACAGTGAGAGTTACCTCTCGTTCTCACGCATGTCCTGGGCACAGAGTTATAACGTGTGTTACAGGCAGTAATACAGTGAGAGTTACCTCTCGTTCTCACGCATGTCCTGGGCACAGAGTTATAACATGTGTTACAGGCAGTAATACAGTGAGAGTTACCTCTCGTTCTCACGCATGTCCTGGGCACAGCGTTATAACGTGTGTTACCGGCAGTAATACAGTGAGAGTTACCTCCCGTTCTCACGCATGTCCTGGGCACAGAGTTATAACGTGTTACAGGCAGTAATAAAGTGAGAGTTACCTCCCGTTCTCACGCATGTCTTGGGCACAGAGTTATAACATGTGTTACAGGCAGTAATACAGTGAGAGTTACCTCTCGTTCTCACGCATGTCCTGGGCACAGAGTTATAACGTGTTACAGGCAGTAATAAAGTGAGAGTTACCTCTCGCTCTCACGCATGTCCTGGGCACAGAGATATAACGTGTTACAGGCAGTAATACAGTGAGAGTTACCTCTCGTTCTCACGCATGTCCTGGGCACAGAGTTATAACGTGTATTACAGGCAGGAATACAGTGAGAGTTACCTCTCGCTCTCACGTATGTCCTGGGCATAGAGTTATGATGACAAATAATACATGGTTACAAATACAGTTACATAAGTGAGCAGGGTGATACATTATATACACGACATTGCATGCACAGTTAGAGATAATACATGTTATAGGCGTATGTAACAGTTACAGACCAGATTAACATGTGAGGCCGCTTTGGTTTTGAAAGAACTTCACAGACCCCTCCGGCCGGCAGGACGCTGGGATTCCTGCATGCGTGCTCTGCCTACCCCATGTAACAGCTGGACTAGCCATACTGTACCTGCCAGGCCACCCCAGGCCACCAGCCAGGTCACGCCATGTAACTGTCAGGTAACAAACAACCACCAACAAGTTAAAGTCCCCTGCACTCCCAAATGTAACCCCATCCCAGACCGGTAAGGTGTAATGCTCTGCGGGGATGGACGTGATGCCCCCAGCTCATGGGGATTCCCCCCCTCTGTATGTATATATGGATTTAGCGCTCACAGGGTACTCAGCACTTTACAAAGAAACCGTACAGCACAGGGAATTATAATACAATAAGGGCAACAAAGTCAGACAATAGGGAAGGCAATCCCTGCCCCGGAGAGCTTGCACTCTTATTTAGGGGCTTAAACCCCCCCCCCTTCTCTGTCTTCTGTTCTTATCTCGTCATAAATCGAACATCTCTTATTTTCTTATTAGCTCTCTCACGCTCATTTCTATCCATATCTCTCTCTCTCACACACACCTCTCTCTCACACACCTCTCTCTCACACACGTCACACCTCTCTCTCTCACACCTTTCTCTCACACACCTTTCTCTCACATACCTTTCTCTCACACACCTCTCTCTCACACACCTCTCTCTTACACACCTCTCTCTCACACACCTCCCTCTCACACACCTCTCTCTCACGCTCATTTCTATCCATCTCTCTCTCTCTCACACACACACCTCTCTCTCACACACCTCTCACACACCTCTCTCACACACCTCTCTCTCACACACACCTCTCTCTCACACACACCTCTCTCTCACACACACCTCTCTCACACACCTCTCTCACACACCTCTCTCTCACACCTCTCTCTCACTCACACCTCTCTCTCACACACCTCTCTCTCACACACCTTTCTCTCACATACCTTTCTCTCACACACCTTTCTCTCACACACCTTTCTCTCACACACCTCTCTCTCACACACCTCTCTCTTACACACCTCTCTCTCACACACCTCCCTCTCACACACCTCTCTCTCACGCTCATTTCTATCCATCTCTCTCTCTCTCACACACACACCTCTCTCTCACACACCTCTCACACACCTCTCTCACACACCTCTCTCTCACACACACCTCTCTCACACACCTCTCTCACACACCTCTCTCTCACACACCTCTCTCTCACACACCTCTCTCTCACACACCTCTCTCTCACGCTCATTTCTATCCATATCTCTCTCTCACACACACACACCCCTCTCTCACACACCTCTCTCTCACGCTCATTTCTATCCATATCTCTCTCTCTCACACACACACCTCTCTCTCACACACCTCTCTCATGCTCATTTCTATCCATATCGCTCTCACACACACCTCTCTCACACACACCTCTCTCACACACACCTCTCACACACACCTCTCTCACACACACCTCTCTCACACACACACCTCTCTCTCTCACACACCTCTCTCTCTCACACACCTCTCTCTCTCACACACCTCTCTCTCACACACCTCTCTCTCTCACACACCTCTCTCACTCACACACCTCTCTCACTCACATACCTCTCTCACTCACACACCTCTCTCACTCACACACCTCTCTCACTCACACACCTCTCACACACACCTCACACACACCTCTCACACACACACCTCTCACACACACCTCTCACACACACCTCTCTCACACACACCTCTCTCACACACACCTCTCTCACACACACCTCTCTCACACACCTCTCTCACACACACCTCTCTCACACACACCTGTCTCACACACACCTCTCTCACACACACCTCTCTCACACACACCTCTCTCACACACACACACCCCTCACACACACACTTCTCACACACACCTCTCTCACACACACTTCTCTCACACACACTTCTCTCACACACACCTCTCTCACACACATACCTCTCTCACTCACATACCTCTCTCACTCACACACCTCTCTCACTCACACACCTCTCTCACTCACACACCTCTCTCACTCACACACCTCTCACACACACCTCACACACACCTCTCACACACACACCTCTCACACACACCTCACACACACCTCTCTCACACACACCTCTCTCACACACACCTCTCTCACACACACCTCTCTCACACACACCTCTCTCACACACACCTCTCTCACACACACCTCTCTCACACACACCTCTCTCACACACACACCCCTCACACACACACACCCCTCACACACACACTTCTCACACACACCTCTCTCACACACACTTCTCTCACACACACTTCTCTCACACACACCTCTCTCACACACACCTCTCTCACACACACCTCTCTCACACACACCTCTCTCACACACACCTCTCTCACACACACCTCTCTCACACACACCTCTCTCTCACACCTCTCTCTCACACCTCTCTCTCACGCTCATTTCTATCCATATTCATCTTATTCCATCTCTATGGTTATACTAGGTCCCTCTTTTCTTCTCATTCTCTTCTCTCTTTCTTACGCTCTTGCATTTCCTCAACGTTTTCTCTCCTTCATCCTCTATATGGCACTCTTTTCTTCATCCTCTTCATTCTCCTCCCCCTCTTTCTTTTCTCTCCTCTTCTCTCTCACACCTCTCTCTTTTCTCTCTCTCACACACACACACACACACACACTCACACTGTGTCTGTTCCTAGTTTGCCTCTCTCCCTCCCCCCGATCCTGGTCCTCACCAGATGACAAACTTACATTGCGAGGCTGTAAAATGCAGGTTTTATGGTCCCTATTCATCCACAGGAATTTATGGAAGTTAATTCTTACTTAATAAAAAAAACAAATATAACAGGATTGAGCGCGTCCTAACGGTCTGTGACCGACTTCCATACTGTGCACTTCAAACCAGTCCAGACTCATCATACTCTCCAACTGTACCAGCACCAGGCCAGAATCATACTCTCCAACTGTACCAGCACCAGGCCAGACTCATACTCTCCAACTGTACCAGCACCAGGCCAGACTCATACTCTCCAACTGTACCAGCACCAGGCCAGACTCATACTCTCCAACTGTACCAGCACCAGGCCAGACTCATACTCTCCAACTGTACCAGCACCAGGCCAGACTCATACTCTCCAACTGTACCAGCACCAGGCCAGACTCATACTCTCCAAATGTACCAGCACCAGGCCAGACTCATACTCTCCAACTGTACCAACTCATGGCCAGAATCATACTCTCCAACTGTACCAGCACCAGGCCAGACTCATACTCTCCAACTGTACCAGCACCAGGCCAGACTCATACTCTCCAACTGTACCAGCACCAGGCCAGACTCATACTCTCCAACTGTACCAGCACCAGGCCAGACTCATACTCTCCAACTGTACCAGTACCAGGCCAGACTCATACTCTCCAACTGTACCAGCACCAGGCCAGACTCATACTCTCCAACTGTACCAGCACCAGGCCAGACTCATACTCTCCAACTGTACCAGCACCAGGCCAGAATCATACTCTCCAACTGTACCAGCACCAGGCCAGACTCATACTCTCCAACTGTACCAGCACCAGGCCAGACTCATACTCTCCAAATGTACCAGCACCAGGCCAGACTCATACTCTCCAAATGTACCAGCACCAGGCCAGACTCATACTCTCCAACTGTACCAGCACCAGGCCAGACTCATACTCTCCAACTGTACCAACTCATGGTCAGACTCATACTCCAACTGTACCAACTCAAGGCCAGTATCATACTCTTCAACTGTACCAACTAAAGGCCAGAATCATACTCTTCAACTGTACCAGCACCAGGCCAGACTCATACTCTCCAACTGTACCAGCACCAGGCCAGACTCATACTCTCCAACTGTACCAGCACCAGGCCAGACTCATACTCTCCAACTGTACCAGTACCAGGCCAGAATCATACTCTCTGACTGTACCAGCACCAGGCCAGAATCATACTCTCTGACTGTACCAGCACCAGGCCAGAATCATACTCTCCAACTGTACCAGCACCGGGCCAGACTCATACTCTCCAACTGTACCAACTCATGGCCAGACTCATACTCTCCAACTGTACCAGCACCAGGCCAGACTCATACTCTCCAACTGTACCAGCACCAGGCCAGACTCATACTCTCCAACTGTACCAGCACCAGGCCAGACTCATACTCTCCAACTGTACCAGCACCAGGCCAGACTCAAACTCTCCAACTGTACCAGCACCAGGCCAGACTCAAACTCTCCAACTGTACCAGCACCAGGCCAGACTCATACTCTCCAACTGTACCAGCACCAAGCCAGACTCATACTCTCCAACTGTACCAGCACCAGGCCAGACTCAAACTCTCCAACTGTACCAGCACCAGGCCAGACTCATACTCTCCAAATGTACCAGCACCAGGCCAGACTCATACTCTCCAAATGTACCAGCACCAGGCCAGACTCATAGTCTCCAACTGTACCAGCACCAGGCCAGACTCATACTCTCCAACTGTACCAACTCATGGTCAGACTCATACTCCAACTGTACCAACTCAAGGCCAGTATCATACTCTTCAACTGTACCAACTAAAGGCCAGAATCATACTCTTCAACTGTACCAGCACCAGGCCAGACTCATACTCTCCAACTGTACCAGCACCAGGCCAGACTCATACTCTCCAACTGTACCAGCACCAGGCCAGACTCATACTCTCCAACTGTACCAGTACCAGGCCAGAATCATACTCTCTGACTGTACCAGCACCAGGCCAGAATCATACTCTCTGACTGTACCAGCACCAGGCCAGAATCATACTCTCCAACTGTACCAGCACCGGGCCAGACTCATACTCTCCAACTGTACCAACTCATGGCCAGACTCATACTCTCCAACTGTACCAGCACCAGGCCAGACTCATACTCTCCAACTGTACCAGCACCAGGCCAGACTCATACTCTCCAACTGTACCAGCACCAGGCCAGACTCAAACTCTCCAACTGTACCAGCACCAGGCCAGACTCATACTCTCCAACTGTACCAGCACCAAGCCAGACTCATACTCTCCAACTGTACCAGCACCAGGCCAGACTCAAACTCTCCAACTGTACCAGCACCAGGCCAGAATCAAACTCTCCAACTGTACCAGCACCAGGCCAGACTCATACTCTCCAACTGTACCAGCACCAGGCCAGACTCATACTCTCCAACTGTACCAGTACCAGGCCAGAATCATACTCTCCAACTGTACCAGTACCAGGCCAGAATCATACTCTCCAACTGTACCAGCACCAGGCCAGACTCATACTCTCCAACTGTACCAGCACCAGGCCAGACTCATACTCTCCAACTGTACCAGCACCAGGCCAGACTCATACTCTCCAACTGTACCAACTCATGGCCAGAATCATACTCTCCAACTGTACCAGCACCAGGCCAGAATCATACTCTCCAACTATACCAGTACCAGGCCAGAATCATACTCTCCAACTGTACCAGCACCAGGCCAGAATCATACTCTCCAACTGTACCAGCACCAGGCCAGAATCATACTCTCTAACTGTACCAGCACCAGGCCAGACTCATACTCTCTAACTGTACCAGCACCAGGCCAGACTCATACTCTCCAACTGTACCAGCACCAGGCCAGAATCATACTCTCTAACTGTACCAGCACCGGGCCAGAATCATACTCTCTAACTGTACCAACTCATGGCCAGAATCATACTCTCCAACTGTACCAGCACCAGACCAGACTCATACTCTCCAACTGTACCAGCACCAGGCCAGACTCATACTCTCCAACTGTACCAGCACCAGGCCAGACTCATACTCTCCAACTGTACCAACTCATGGCCAGAATCATACTCTCCAACTGTACCAGCACAAGGCCAGACTCATACTCTCCAACTGTACCAGCACCAGGCCAGAATCATACTCTCCAACTGTACCAGTACCAGGCCAGAATCATGCTCTCTGACTGTACCAGCACCAGGCCAGAATCATACTCTCCAACTGTACCAGCACCAGGCCAGACTCATACTCTCCAACTGTACCAGTACCAGGCCAGAATCATACTCTCCAACTGTACCAGTACCAGGCCAGACTCATACTCTCCAACTGTACCAGTACCAGGCCAGAATCATACTCTCCAACTGTACCAGTACCAGGCCAGAATCATCATACTCTCCAACTGTACCAGCACCAGGCCAGACTCATACTCTCCAACTGTACCAGTACCAGGCCAGAATCATACTCTCCAACTGTACCAGTACCAGGCCTGAATCATCATACTCTCCAACTGTACCAGCACCAGGCCAGACTCAAACTCTCCAACTGTACCAGCACCAGGCCAGAATCATACTCTCCAACTGTACCAGTACCAGGCCAGAATCATACTCTCCAACTGTACCAGCACCAGGCCAGACTCATACTCTCCAACTGTACCAGCACCAAGCCAGACTCATACTCTCCAACTGTACCAGCACCAGGCCAGAATCATACTCTCCAACTGTACCAACTCATGGCCAGAATCATACTCTCCAACTGTACCAGCACAAGGCCAGACTCATACTCTCCAACTGTACCAGCACCAGGCCAGAATCATACTCTCCAACTGTACCAGTACCAGGCCAGAATCATGCTCTCTGACTGTACCAGCACCAGGCCAGAATCATACTCTCCAACTGTACCAGCACCAGGCCAGACTCATACTCTCCAACTGTACCAGTACCAGGCCAGAATCATACTCTCCAACTGTACCAGTACCAGGCCAGACTCATACTCTCCAACTGTACCAGTACCAGGCCAGAATCATACTCTCCAACTGTACCAGTACCAGGCCAGAATCATCATACTCTCCAACTGTACCAGCACCAGGCCAGACTCATACTCTCCAACTGTACCAGTACCAGGCCAGAATCATACTCTCCAACTGTACCAGTACCAGGCCAGAATCATCATACTCTCCAACTGTACCAGCACCAGGCCAGACTCAAACTCTCCAACTGTACCAGCACCAGGCCAGAATCATACTCTCCAACTGTACCAGTACCAGGCCAGAATCATACTCTCCAACTGTACCAGCACCAGGCCAGACTCATACTCTCCAACTGTACCAGCACCAGGCCAGACTCATACTCTCCAACTGTACCAGCACCAGGCCAGAATCATACTCTCCAACTGTACCAGCACCAGGCCAGACTCATATTCTCCAACTGTACCAGCACCAGGCCAGACTCAAACTCTCCAACTGTACCAGCACCAGGCCAGACTCAAACTCTCCAACTGTACCAGCACAATGCCAGAATCATACTCTCCAACTGTACCAGCACCAGGCCAGACTCAAACTCTCCAACTGTACCAGCACCAGGCCAGACTCAAACTCTCCAACTGTACCAGCACCAGGCCAGACTCAAACTCTCCAACTGTACCAGCACAATGCCAGAATCATACTCTCCAACTGTACCAGCACCAGGCCAGACTCAAACTCTCCAACTGTACCAGCACCAGGCCAGACTCAAACTCTCCAACTGTACCAGCACCAGGCCAGAATCATACTCTCCAACTGTACCAGCACCAGGCCAGACTCATACTCTCCAACTGTACCAGCACCAGGCCAGAATCATACTCTCCAACTGTACCAGCACCAGGCCAGACTCATACTCTCCAACTGTACCAGCACCAGGCCAGACTCATACTCTCCAACTGTACCAACTCATGGCCAGAATCATACTCTCCAACTGTACCAGCACCAGGCCAGAATCATACTCTCTGACTGTACCAGTACCAGGCCAGAATCATACTCTCCAACTGTACCAGCACCAGGCCAGAATCATCATACTCTCTGACTGTACCAGCACCAGGCCAGACTCATACTCTCCAACTGTACCAGCACCAGGCCAGACTCATACTCTCCAACTGTACCAGCACCAGGCCAGAATCATACTCTCTAACTGTACCAGCACCAGGCCAGACTCATACTCTCTAACTGTACCAGCACCAGGCCAGACTCATACTCTCCAACTGTACCAGCACCAGGCCAGACTCATACTCTCTAACTGTACCAGCACCAGGCCAGAATCATACTCTCCAACTGTACCAGCACCAGGCAAGAATCATACTCTCTAACTGTACCAGCACCGGGCCAGAATCATACTCTCTAACTGTACCAACTCATGGCCAGAATCATACTCTCCAACTGTACCAGCACCGGGCCAGAATCATACTCTCCAACTGTACCAGCACCAGGCCAGACTCATACTCTCCAACTGTACCAACTCATGGCCAGAATCATACTCTCCAACTGTACCAGCACAAGGCCAGACTCATACTCTCCAACTGTACCAGCACAAGGCCAGACTCATACTCTCCAACTGTACCAGCACCAGGCCAGAATCATACTCTCCAACTGTACCAGTACCAGGCCAGAATCATGCTCTCTGACTGTACCAGCACCAGGCCAGAATCATACTCTCCAACTGTACCAGCACCATGCCAGAATCATACTCTCCAACTGTACCAGTACCAGCCCAGACTCATACTCTCCAACTGTACCAGCACCAGGCCAGACTCATACTCTCCAACTGTACCAGCACCAGGCCAGACTCATACTCTCCAACTGTACCAGTACCAGGCCAGAATCATACTCTCCAACTGTACCAGTACCAGGCCAGAATCATCATACTCTCCAACTGTACCAGCACCAGGCCAGACTCAAACTCTCCAACTGTACCAGCACCAGGCTAGAATCATACTCTCCAACTGTACCAGTACCAGGCCAGAATCATGCTCTCTGACTGTACCAGCACCAGGCCAGAATCATACTCTCCAACTGTACCAGCACCAGGCCAGATTCATACTCTCCAACTGTACCAGCACCAGGCCAGACTCATACTCTCCAACTGTACCAGCACCAGGCCAGACTCATACTTTCCAACTGTACCAGCACCAGGCCAGACTCATACTTTCCAACTGTACCAGCACCAGGCCAGACTCATACTCTCCAACTGTACCAGCACCAGGCCAGACTCATACTCTCCAACTGTACCAGCACCAGGCCAGACTCATACTCTCCAACTGTACCAACTCATGGCCAGACTCATACTCTCCAACTGTACCAGAACCAGGCCAGACTCATACTCTCCAACTGTACCAACTCATGGCCAGACTCATACTCTCCAACTGTACCAGCACCAGGCCAGACTCATACTCTCCAACTGTACCAGCACCAGGCCAGAATCATACTCTCCAACTGTACCAGCACCAGGCCAGACTCATACTCTCCAACTGTACCAGCACCAGGCCAGACTCAAACTCTCCAACTGTACCAGCACCAGGCCAGACTCAAACTCTCGAACTGTACCAGCACAATGCCAGAATCATACTCTCCAACTGTACCAGCACCAGGCCAGAATCATACTCTCCAACTGTACCAGCACCAGGCCAGACTCATACTTTCCAACTGTACCAGCACAATGCCAGAATCATACTCTCCAACTGTACCAGCACCAGGCCAGAATCATACTCTCCAACTGTACCAGCACCAGGCCAGACTCATACTCTCCAACTGTACCAGCACCAGGCCAGAATCATACTCTCCAACTGTACCAGCACCAGGCCAGACTCATACTCTCCAACTGTACCAGCACCAGGCCAGACTCAAACTCTCCAACTGTACCAGCACCAGGCCAGACTCAAACTCTCCAACTGTACCAGCACAATGCCAGAATCATACTCTCCAACTGTACCAGCACCAGGCCAGACTCATACTCTCCAACTGTACCAGCACCAGGCCAGACTCATACTTTCCAACTGTACCAGCACCAGGCCAGACTCATACTTTCCAACTGTACCAGCACCAGGCCAGACTCATACTCTCCAACTGTACCAGCACCAGGCCAGACTCATACTCTCCAACTGTAAAAGCACCAGGCCAGACTCATACTCTCCAACTGTACCAGCACCAGGCCAGAATCATACTCTCCAACTGTACCAGCACCAGGCCAGACTCATACTCTCCAACTGTACCAGCACAAGGCAAGAATAATACTCTCCAACTGTACCAGCACCAGGCCAGACTCATACTCTCCAACTGTACCAGCACCAGGCCAGACTCATACTCTCCAACTGTACCAGCACCAGGCCAGACTCATACTCTCCAACTGTACCAGCACAAGGCCAGAATCTTACTCTCCAAATGTACCAGCACCAGGCCAGAATCATACTCTCCAACTGTACCAGCACCAGGCCAGACTCATACTCTCCAACTGTACCAGCACCAGGCCAGAATCATACTCTCCAACTGTACCAGCACCAGGCCAGACTCATACTCTCCAACTGTACCAGCACCAGGCCAGAATCATACTCTCCAACTGTACCAGCACCAGGCCAGACTCATACTCTCCAACTGTACCAATTCCACGCCAGAATAACACTCTCTGACTGTACCAGCTCCATGCCAGAATCATACTCTCCAATGGACCAGCACCAGGCCAGTATCATACTCTCCAACTGTACCAGCACCAGGCCAGAATCATCATATTCTCCAACTGTACCAGCACCAGGCCAGACTCATACTCTCCAACTGTACCAGCACCAGGCCAGACTCATACTCTCCAACTGTACCAGCACCAGGCCAGAATCATACTCTCCAACTGTACCAGCACCAGGCCAGACTCATACTTTAACTGTACAGCTTCCAGCATGGATTAACAAATGCAGTTACCAGATACGACAGCCTATTCCTGCCACATGTATGTATAGGAAGAGCAGGCTCCATTTTCTGTTCCCATTGGCTGAATCTCTGAATCTTCATTTGAAGGATTAATTACTTTGTAACTTCAACCAGAAAGAAGGGGTGGATGGGGAGTCGGTCTCGTCTGTGTGTGTTTCAGCAAATAAATGTAGTGAGCTGTTGGTGACAGTGGCTGCAAATAAGATGCTTATTTGCTGAAACGTGTGTGACAAGTGAGGAATGGTGGTGTGAGCACAGAAAGCAAACCCAGCAGAAGAGAATGAGGGCAAGTACAGAACCAGAGTGCAAAAACATATGGGGTAGAACATGGAAAACATACTTTACAAGTTAAGACTGGTAGAGCCAAAGTTCCGTCCCCAAGAACAGCCCATAAATCTTCAGTAGCAAAGTGCATGTAGCAAAGTGGGGTGTCTTGCTGATAAGAAGAGCTGGGTTAATTAAGGGTTAATTGCAGAGATCATTAAAAGCTCGCCTGTTCGTTGTTCTTGAGGACTGAACTTGGATGGTCTAAAGCAGGGCGGCCAACTCCAGTCCTGAAGGGCCACCAGCAGGTCAGGTTTTCAGAATATCACTGCTTCAGCACAGGCTGAGCAGTCAATCACTGAGACAGGGATTGAGCCATCTGTGCCGACGCAGGGATATCCTGAAAACCTGACCTGTTGGTGGCCCTTGAGGCCTGCAGTTGGCCACCCCTGGTCTAAAGTGTTCCAGGAGATGGTCCGATTACACAGACCTGGTGGTCCTTATCTAACATCAATGTATATGCATGGGTCTTTCTGCTCCATCCATATGAGGGTCTCGGAGGAGCTGGCCAGTGAGAGCGGGTCATGCCCAGGTCAAGGGTTACTTCCTGAGCTCCCTTCTCTCCATGCACAAGCCCGCCCATATATCTGGGGGGGTATCTGGGGGGGGGGGGGGGAGTGGGTATCCGGGAGGGGTGGGGGGATATCTGGGGGTGTGGGAGTGGGGGAAGGAATGTCCGCTATCGCTGGGAAAGTTACACAGCAGTAAGTTACACTCACATTAAGAGCGGGGACTTTGCTGCTACCTCTCCCTGTGTGGATGAAGCTTGCGGTGGTACTGCGCTGATCCAGATCTCCCTGGGGGCCCCAGTGTCCGGTCTCAGAGCGCGGACATTGCTGTGGGGGGAGGGGGTCTCACAGGCCGGCGCTAGGCCGCACACACTCACGCACAGTATGTCTCAGAGCGCGGACATTGCTGTGGGGCGGGGGGGGTCTCACAGGCCGGCGCTAGGCCGCACACACTCACGCACAGTATGTCTCAGAGCGCGGACATTGCTGTGGGGGGGGGGAGGGGGAGGTCTCACAGGCCGGCGCTAGGCCGCACATACTCACGCACAGTATGTCTCAGAGCGTGGACATTGCTGTGGGGGGGGGGGAGGTCTCACAGGCCGGCGCTAGGCCGCACATACTCACGCACAGTATGTCTCAGAGCGCGGACATTGCTGTTGGGGGGGGGGGAGGTCTCACAGGCCGGCGCTAGGCCACACACACTCACGCACAGTATGTCTCAGAGCGCGGACATTGCTGTTGGGGGGGGGGGAGGTCTCACAGGCCGGTGCTAGGCCGCACACACTCACGCACAGTATGTCTCAGAGCGCGGACATTGCTGTGGGGGGGGGGGGGTCTCACAGGCCGGCGCTAGGCCGCACACACTCACGCACAGTATGTCTCAGAGCGCGGAGATTGCTGTGGGGGGGGGGAGGTCTCACAGGCCGGCGCTAGGCCGCACACACTCACGCACAGTATGTCTCAGAGCGCGGACATTGCTGTGGGGTGGGGGGAGGTCTCACAGGCCGGCGCTAGGCCGCACACACTCACGCACAGTATGTCTCAGAGCGCGGACATTTGCTGTGGGGGGGGGGGGGGAGGTCTCACAGGCCGGCGCTAGGCCGCACACACTCACGCACAGTATGTCTCAGAGCGCGGACATTGCTGTGGGGTGGGGGGAGGTCTCACAGGCCGGCGCTAGGCCGCACATACTCACGCACAGTATGTCTCAGAGCGCGGACATTGCTGTGGGGGGGGGGGGGAGGTCTCACAGGCCGGTGCTAGGCCGCACACACTGACGCACAGTATGTCTCAGAGCGCGGACATTGCTGTGGGGGGGAGGTCTCACAGGCCGGCGCTAGGCCGCACACACTCACGCACAGTATGTCTCAGAGCGCGGACATTGCTGTGGGGGGGAGGTCTCACAGGCTGGCGCTAGGCCGCACATACTCACGCACAGTATGTCTCAGAGCGCGGACATTGCTGTGGGGTGGGGGGAGGTCTCACAGGCCGGCGCTAGGCCGCACACACTCACGCACAGTATGTCTCAGAGCGCGGACATTGCTGTGGGGGGGGGAGGTCTCACAGGCCGGCGCTAGGCCGCACACACGCACAGTATGTCTCAGAGCGCGGACATTGCTGTGGGGGGGGGGGAGGTCTCACAGGCCGGCGCTAGGCCGCACACACTCACGCACAGTATGTCTCAGAGCGCGGACATTGCTGGGGGGGGGAGGTCTCACAGGCCGGCGCTAGGCCGCACACACGCACAGTATGTCTCAGAGCGCGGACATTGCTGTGGGGGGGGGGGGGGGAGGTCTCACAGGCCGGCGCTAGGCCGCACACACTCACGCACAGTATGTCTCAGAGCGCGGACATTGCTGTGTGGGGGGGGGGAGGTCTCACAGGCCGGCGCTAGGCCGCACACACGCACAGTATGTCTCAGAGCGCGGACATTGCTGTGGGGGGGGGAGGTCTCACAGGCCGGCGCTAGGCCGCACACACTCACGCACAGTATGTCTCAGAGCGCGGACATTGCTGGGGGGGGGGGGGGGGTCTCACAGGCCGGCGCTAGGCCGCACACACTCACGCACAGTATGTCTCAGAGCGCGGACATTGCTGTGGGGGGGGGGGAGGTCTCACAGGCCGGCGCTAGGCCGCACACACTCACGCACAGTATGTCTCAGAGCGCGGACATTGCTGTGGGGTGGGGGGAGGTCTCACAGGCCAGCGCTAGGCCGCACACACTCACGCACAGTATGTCTCAGAGCGCGGACATTTCTGTGGGGGGGGGAGGTCTCACAGGCCGGCGCTAGGCCGCACACACTCACGCACAGTATGTCTCAGAGCGCGGACATTGCTGTGGGGTGTGGGAGGTCTCACAGGCCGGCGCTAGGCCGCACACACTCACGCACAGTATGTCTCAGAGCGCGGACATTTCTGTGGGGGGGGGGGAGGTCTCACAGGCCGGCGCTAGGCCGCACACACTCCCGCACAGTATGTCTCAGCGCGGACATTGCTGTGGGGTGTGGGAGGTCTCACAGGCCGGCGCTAGGCCGCACACACTCACGCACAGTATGTCTCAGAGCGCGGACATTGCTGTGGGGGGGGGGGGGGGAGGTCTCACAGGCCGGCGCTAGGCCGCACACACTCACGCACAGTATGTCTCAGAGCGCGGACATTTCTGTGGGGGGGGGGAGG
Source organism: Ascaphus truei (assembly GCF_040206685.1). Classification (NCBI taxonomy): domain Eukaryota; kingdom Metazoa; phylum Chordata; class Amphibia; order Anura; family Ascaphidae; genus Ascaphus; species Ascaphus truei. The sequence goes on along the minus strand of NC_134490.1, from coordinate 1,257,025 downwards.
TCTCACAGGCCGGCGCTAGGCCGCACACACTCACGCACAGTATGTCTCAGAGCGCGGACATTGCTGTGGGGGGGGGGGGGGGGTCTCACAGGCCGGCGCTAGGCCGCACACACTCACGCACAGTATGTCTCAGAGCGCGGACATTGCTGTGGGGGGAGGGGGTCTCACAACCCGGCGCTAGGCCGCACATACTCACACACAGTATGTCTCAGAGCGCGGACATTGCTGTGGGGGGGGGAGGTCTCACAGGCCGGCGCTAGGCCGCACACACTCACACACAGTATGTCTCAGAGCGCGGACATTGCTGTGGGGGGGGGAGGTCTCACAGGCCGGCGCTAGGCCGCACATACTCACGCACAGTATGTCTCAGAGCGCGGACATTGCTGTGGGGGGGAGGTCTCACAGGCCGGCGCTAGGCCGCACACACTCACGCACAGTATGTCTCAGAGCACGGACATTGCTGTGGGGGGGGGAGGTCTCACAGGCCGGCGCTAGGCCGCACACACTCACGCACAGTATGTCTCAGAGCGCGGACATTTCTGTGGGGGGGGGAGGTCTCACAGGCCGGCGCTAGGCCGCACACACTCACGCACAGTATGTCTCAGAGCGCGGACATTGCTGTGGGGTGTGGGAGGTCTCACAGGCCGGCGCTAGGCCGCACACACTCACGCACAGTATGTCTCAGAGCGCGGACATTGCTGTGGGGCGGGGGGGGGGGAGGTCTCACAGGCCGGCGCTAGGCTGCACACACTCACGCACAGTATGTCTCAGAGCGCGGACATTGCTGTGGGGGGGGGGGGGGGAGGTCTCACAGGCCGGCGCTTGGCCACACATACTCACGCACAGTATGTCTCAGAGCGCGGACATTGCTGTGGGGGGGGGGGGAGGTCTCACAGGCCGGGGCTTGGCCGCACATACTCACGCACAGTATGTCTCAGAGCGCGGACATTGCTGTGGGGGGGGGGGGAGGGGGAGGTCTCACAGGCCGGCGCTTGGCCGCACACACTCACGCACAGTATGTCTCAGAGCGCGGACATTGCTGTGGGGGGGGGGGGGGGTCTCACAGGCCGGTGCTAGGCCGCACACACTCACGCACAGTATGTCTCAGAGCGCGGACATTGCTGTGGGGGGGAGGGGGGAGGTCTCACAGGCCGGCGCTAGGCCGCACACACTCGCACAGTATGTCTCAGAGCGCGGACATTGCTGTGGGGGGGGGGGGGGGTGTCTCACAGGCTGGCGCTAGGCCGCACATACTCACGCACAGTACGTCTCAGAGCGCGGACATTGCTGTGGGGCGGGGGGGGGGGGAGGTCTCACAGGCCGGCGCTAGGCCGCACACACTCACGCACAGTATGTCTCAGAGCGCGGACATTGCTGTGGGGCTGGGGGGGGGAGGAGGAGGTCTCACAGGCCGGCGCTAGGCCGCACATACTCACGCACAGTACGTCTCACAGCGCGGACATTGCTGTGGGGGGAGGAGGTCTCACAGGCCGGCGCTAGGCCGCACACACTCACGCACAGTATGTCTCAGAGCGCGGACATTGCTGTGGGGGGGAGGGGGAGGTCTCACAGGCCGGCGCTAGGCCGCACACACTCACACACAGTATGTCTCAGAGCGCAGACATTGCTGTGGGGGGGGGGGGGGGGTCTCACAGGCCGGCGCTAGGCCGCACATACTCACGCACAGTATGTCCCAAGACCAATACCTAACAAGCTCAAACGCAGCGACAATAAGGGGGCAAAGCACTCACCTGGCTGGCCTTTTCAAGAAGGATAAAGAAGTGAAAAACCCAGCAGCCATTTTAGGAAACCCTGCTAATAAAGTGCATCACTTTCTGCACAGCCCTTTGGGGGATTATATCATGACGTGTGTGGTCAGGGAGAAAAGGGAAATTAAAAGCAATCACTTGACATTTATTTTGGGATTAGCTACATTGGGCTGCGGGATAGAAAGCCCCCCCCCCCTCCCCCAAAGGGAATGTGTTAATTAGGAGGACGAGGGGCTAAGACACTGGTCTCTGAAGTGGGAGAGTGGGAGAGCCTAGTTCAGGGCAGCGTGGTGCAAGCTGTGTGAGATGTTGGCCTGGTCGCCTTATCTCTCTGTTACTAATCAGCCCATACGCTCCATGGGGCAGGAATTCATTGTCCTTACAGTGCATCGTATAAGGGGTCACTGGGCGCTCGCCCGTGGGGTGAGCGTGTGAGTGATAGTGCCCTGCAGGTGCCTCTTATTTCCCCTGTGCTTCCGACACGCTGTTTACACGACTCCCTTATGTTATTACACAAACATGCCAGACCCCCGCTCCCGGTGACATGTGATCCACTAAACCCATTGATTAGCCAGAGGGCGCCCCGTGCAAAGCCGCACCCTATCCAGCGCTGGCAGAGCATCTCACAATCGGACTCTCGTTAGAGACCTGCAGAGCATCGCGTCTTTACCACTCACCCTGCTAGAGTCTGCAGAGTACCACCTGTACATGTCACGCTTGATAACTGCAGAGCATCACTCCTTCAACCCTTTGCTTGTAACTGGCCTGCAGAGCATTGCTCCATTAACCTCTTGTTGACAGTGCAGAGTTCCCGTTATACACCTCCCCCCGGAAATCCCCGGGCTCACCGATAGATTTCACCAGGCCCGGGGGCTATTGGACCTGCGATGACCCAGGCTCCCCCGCCCCTGGTTACCCTGTGTCGTGCGCCTTGCCACAGCAGTACTGAAGGGGTTAATGACAGCTCAGTAGTAAGAGCAGAATCGGGGATCCCGGGTGAAACCCCGGTATCAGTATGCCATGGCCGCAGGCAAGTCGATGTATGTACTTGTGCACAATGCCGCACGTATTAGATTGTAAGCTCTGTGGCACAGGGACTCGCTGTATCTTTGGTCCGCGCTGTCTGCCTCTCAGGAAAGAAATGCCTAGTATTATTATTTTTATTATATCCCGGATTGGCCGAAGCTCATTTAAACCACTGAAAAAACACAGCAAATGAAGCGAGCCCCTTACTGGTTCTTAGGTATGTGTGCTAGGGCAGGGTACTCAACGTCGTTCCTCAAGACCCCCCCAACAGGACAGGTTTTCAGGATATCCCAGCTTCAGCACAGGTGGCTCAATCAGTCCCTGCTTCAGCACAGGTGGCTCATCCTGTATTTGTTATATTGTAATAAAAAAGAGGTTAGCTTTTTAAATGAACTCTCTGACACGTACTGATTAAGTAAAGGGATGCGCTATGTCATACCCGGGCTAAGTGTCATACCCGGGCTAAGTGTCTTACCCGGGCTAAGTGTCATACCCGGGCTAAGTGTCATACCCGGGCTAAGTGTCATACCCGGGCTAAGTGTCAAACCCGGGCTAAGTGTCATACCCGGGATAAGTGTCATACCCGGGCTAAGGGTCATACCCGGGCTAAGCGTCATACCCGGGCTAAGCGTCATACCCGGGCTAAGTGTCATACCCGGGCTAAGGGTCATACCCGGGCTAAGCGTCATACCCGGGCTAAGCGTCATACCCGGGCTAAGCGTCATACCCGGGCTAAGCGTCATACCCGGGCTAAGCGTCATACCCGGGCTAAGTGTCATACCCGGGCTAAGTGTCTCACCCGGGCTAAGTGTCTCATCCGGGCTAAGTGTCATACCCGGGCTAAGTGTCATACCCGGGCTAAGTGTCAAACCCGGGCTAAGTGTCATACCCGGGCTAAGTGTCTTACCCGGGCTAAGTGTCATACCCGGACTAAGGGCTAGCCTCAATATATTTACTTTGCCTCAAATGACACAAACAGTTGCATTATCTTCCATTTCTGATACACTTTGCTAATTCTGCTTCAGGTTTTGTATACATCATTTAAACCAGGGGTGCGCAAACTGGGGGGCGCGAGATTTGGCAGGGGGGCAGTTACAGAGGTCCCGCGCTCCCCCAAGGCACGGCGCACGGCACGGCGCGTGGCCTCTGCAACTCAGCCTACCCTGATTCAGACGGCTTGGTTGCATCATTTAACGCTGGGTCTTCGGCGACGCGTCGCCATGGTAACCTGGCGTTAAATGACGCGGCAGGGTCACGTGACGAGCGGGGGGGGTGGGGGCACGAGCAGGCAGGAGGGCGCACCCCTGATTTAAACAACTGTTCTTTGTGTCACTTAGTGACTACTACCCCAAGATACCCTTGGCAGAGCCTTTAGAAGGTTTGGGGGCAATACATTTGGGGGGCTACTAAGGGGTTCGCTGAACATGATCGTTCTGTCAGGGCTATCTTGGGGTTATTGTCACGTTTGTGCATGGAGAAGGTGCCTGAATGCAGTAGTAGCAGTAGTAGCAGTAGTAGCAGTAGTAGGAGGAGTAGTAGTGAAATAGGGGCTGCGTGTTTGGGGAACTCTTAAGGGGTGTTATCCCATGGCTAGGGGGCTACATTTGGGGTCTTTGGGCTCTGCTCTGACAGGCGTATCCCGGGGGAAATGTCACAAACACAGCAAATAAAGAATACTTTGTAACTTCAGAAATATGAAACGATGAATAATAAATACATTTCTAATGCCAGGTGAGCTCTCTGATTGGCTGGCGCTTAGCTCCTGTGTGTGCAGCGCAGACAGGCATCTCACCTGTGTATTACATTTGTATATTTTTAATCCCAAACCCAACCCCCTGCTCCACGCTCAGGGTGATGTGATTAATTACATCCATCCATCATCCCCCAAAATGAATTAATCACTGTACAATGTGACACCTTGTATCCCCCAACACGCTGCCGTCACAATGTGCGGGCGCTGACCTATACAAGGGTCGGGACCCCCGGGGAGAGCAGTGAGGAGAGACCCCCAAATCTGCATTCAACAGTCGGAAAAGTCAAATATCTTTCCTATTAATGCGTACCTAATGCAGCTCTATTCTGCATACTGTGTATAGTATATAACTAGTGCTAACCTAACGCAGCTCTATTCTGCATACTGTGTATAGTATGTAACTAGTGCTTACCTAATGCAGCTCTATTCTGCATACTGTGTATAGTAACTAGTGCTTACCTAATGCAGCTCTATTCTGCATACTGTGTATAGTATATAACTAGTGCTTACCTAATGCAGCTCTATTCTGCATACTGTGTATAGTGTATAACTAGTGCTTACCTAATGCAGCTCTATTCTGCATACTGTGTATAGTATATAGCTAGTGCTTACCTAACGCAGCTCTATTCTGCATACTGTGTATAGAATATAACTAGTGCTTACCTAATGCAGCACTATTCTGCATACTGTGTATAGTATATAACTAGTGCTAACCTAACGCAGCTCTATTCTGCATACTGTGTATAGTATATAACTAGTACTTACCTAACGCAGCACTATTCTGCATACTGTGTATAGTGTACAGTGTATATAACTAGTGCTAACCTAATGCAGCACTATTCTGCATACTGTGTATAGTATATAACTAGTGCTAACTTAACGCAGCTCTATTCTGCATACTGTGTATAGTATATAACTAGTACTTACCTAACGCAGCACTATTCTGCATACTGTGTATAGTGTACAGTGTATATAACTAGTGCTAACCTAAAGAGGAATGACATTCTCACAAATCTCACCAAGACAGAGACATGGGAACTAGAAATAAATTGCTAAAATTGCAAAATCAGTAATAATAACAGAGCAATTAACTGAAATACTCTGAGCGAGCGTTCAACTCGTCTGACAAAGCATAAATTATCACACACAACGGAAGAATTTCTGACATCTGAAACTGGAATACTGTATGTGCACCCAAAGTTTAACTGTTACAGGAGAGGGATCCCTGCTCAGATATTACAGGTACAGAGTTACAGGTGAGAGGTCCTTGCTCAGATATTACAGGTACAGTTACAGGTGAGAGGTCTGGACTCAGATATTACAGGTACAGAGTTACAGGAGAGAGGTCCCTGCTCAGATATTACCGGTACAGAGTTACAGGTGAGGGGTCCCTGCTCAGATATTACAGGTACAGAGTTACAGGTGAGGGGTCCCTGCTCAGATATTACAGGTACAGAGTTACAGGTGAGGGGTCCCTGCTCAGATATTACAGGTACAGAGTTACAGGTGAGGGGTCCCTGCTCAGATATTACCGGTACAGAGTTACAGGAGAGGGGTCCCTGCTCAGATATTACAGGTACAGAGTTACAGGTGAGGGGTCCCTGCTCAGATATTACCGGTACAGAGTTACAGGTGAGGGGTCCCTGCTCAGATATTACAGGTACAGAGTTACAGGTGAGGGGTCCCTGCTCAGATATAACAGATACAGAGTTACAGGTGAGTGGTCCCTGCTCAGATATTACAGGTACAGAGTTACAGGTGAGGGGTCCCTGTTCAGATATTGCAGGTACAGACAGTTACAGGTGAGGGGTCCCTGCTCAGATATTACAGGTACAGACAGTTACAGGTGAGGGGTCCCTGCTCAGATATTGCAGGTACAGACAGATACAGGTGAGGGGTCCCTGCTCAGATATTACAGGTACAGACAGTTACAGGTGAGGGGTCACTGCTCAGATATTGCAGGTACAGACAGATACAGGTGAGGGGTCCCTGCTCAGATATTACTGGTATAGACAGTTACAGGTGAGGGGTCACTGCTCAGATATTACAGGTACAGACAGTTACAGGTGAGGGGTCCCTGCTCAGATATTGCAGGTACAGACAGATACAGGTGAGGGGTCCCTGCTCAGATATTACTGGTATAGACAGTTACAGGTGACGGGTCCCTGATCACATATTACAGGTACAGACAGTTACAGGTGAGGGGTCCCTGCTCAGATATTACAGGTACAGACAGTTACAGGTGAGGGGTCCCTGCTCAGATATTACAGGTATAGATAGTTACAGGTGAGGGGTCCCTGCTCAGATATTACAGGTACAGACAGTTACAGGTGTGGGTCCCTGCTCAGATATTACAGGTACAGACAGTTACAGGTGAGGGGTCCCTGCTCAGATATTACAGGTACAGACAGTTACAGGTGAGGGGTCCCTGCTCAGATATTACAGGTATAGATAGTTACAGGTGAGGGGTCCCTGCTCAGATATTACAGGTACAAACAGATACAGGTGAGGGGTCCCTGCTCAGATATTACAGGTACAGACAGTTACAGGTGAGGGGTCCCTGCTCAGATATTACAGGTATATATAGTTACAGGTGAGGGGTCCCTGCTCAGATATTACAGGTACAGACAGATACAGGTGAGGGGTCCCTGCTCAGATATTACAGATACAGACAGTTACAGGTGAGGGGTCCCTGCTCACATATTACAGGTACAGTTACAGGTGAAGGTACCTGCTCAGATATTACAGGTACAGACAGTTACAGGTGAAGGTACCTGCTCAGATATTACAGGTACAGACAGTTACAGGTGAGGGGTCCCTGCTCAGATATTACTGGTATAGACAGTTACAGGTGACGGGTCCCTGCTCAGATATTACAGGCACAGACAGTTACAGGTGACGGGTCCCTGCTCAGATATTACAGGTACAGACAGATACAGGTGACGGGTCCCTGCTCAGATATTACAGGTACAGACAGTTACAGGTGAGGGGTCCCTGCTCAGATATTACAGATACAGACAGATACAGGTGAGAGTCCCTGCTCAGATATTACAGGTACAGTTACAGGTGAGGGGTCCCTGCTCAGATATTACAGATACAGACAGATACAGGTGAGAGTCCCTGCTCAGATATTACAGGTACAGTTACAGGTGAGGGGTCCCTGCCCACATATTACAGGTACAGACAGTTACAGGTGAGGGATCCCTGCTCAGATATTACAGGTACAGACAGATACAGGTGAGAGTCCCTGCTCAGATATTACAGGTACAGTTACAGGTGAGGGGTCCCTGCTCAGATATTACAGGTACAGTTACAGGTGAGGGGTCCCTGCCCACATATTACAGGTACAGACAGTTACAGGTGAGGGGTCCCTGCTCAGATATTACAGGTACAGACAGTTACAGGTGAGGGGTTTCTCCAGGCTTCACATCCATGTTCACTCCGCTCTATAGGATTGAGATCTCTTGCACAGTGGGGACAGGAGTATTCTGAGTCCCGCACCATCTGTTTTGAGTGATATTAACGCTCCCTTAATCTCCTCTTCTCCCCTTCTCTTCATCCCTCACTGTTACTCCAAATCCCCCCGCCCCTCACCCACCACCCCCCCGTTTGCAATAAAGTGAATCCCCCTCACTGGCTTCATGCTTTAAGGAGTGCCTGAGTTCCTGGTCCTCTAGTGCAGGGTGATCAGAGGGGAGTGATACCGCTGGCCCCCTGCCCGAAAACTAATCACTTTTTAATAGAGTTTGATATATTGAGTAGCCACAGGCCACCGGGGCTGAGGCTGACCGTCCCACGCTCCCTATTAACGCCTTCACTTCTGGGGGTGATATAGGTGTGGTGTGATGCTCTGCGGGTCTCGGTATGATCACGTATGGAGCAATGTTCTGCATGTTTGTCCCTGTATAAAAAGGGTTTAAAGGAGCAATGCTCTTCACGGTGTCTCTAATAACAAGTGACGGAGGTTAACCCCTTCCCTGCCACGGGGGCCATATGCTAGTGACAGGCTTTTTGTAGAGATGCTCTGTGTATCTAGTCTTATAGATACAGTGACAATGGCGTAATGATCTGCAGCTTTCTCTGATAAGATGGGCAATACGCGAATGCTCTGCGGGGTCTTTTATTTATATAGAACCAACGGGGCTTTACAATAGGACAATACAGAGAAAATAAAGGACAAATACTGGGGATAAGAGCGGCAATATAATGAAAAGGGAAGCCCTATTCCAAAGAGCTTACACTCTAAGTGCTATGTTGGGAGACTTGCAGACAGGAAGAGTAAAAGTGCATTTATTACACGTGCCATCAGAAGGGTAAGTGCACATGGAGTCGGTAATATAGGAGTGGATAACGAAATGAGAACTTCCGTTAAGAGGCGGATTATTAGCTGGGATTTGGATGAGGAAGGTGAGGGTGCAGGGCGAATATTCAGTGGAAGAGCGATCCACAGGCGGGGAGAGATTAGTGAGAGAGGGTGGAGACGGGAAAGGGCTGCAGAGACTGCAGGGTCAAAGATGAGACAACCTTGGGCTGAGCGTAAGAGATGGGTAGGGGTATAACGAGAGATCAGAGGTGAGATATATGGAGGTGCAGAGGGGTGTAACGAGAGATCAGAGGTGAGATATATGGAGGTGTAGAGGGGTGTAACGAGAGATCAGAGGTGAGATATATGGGGGTGCAGAGGTGTGTAACGAGAGATCAGAGGTGAGATATATGGGGGCGCAGAGGGGTGTAACGGAGATCAGAGGTGAGATATATGGAGGTGCAGAGGGATGTAACGAGAGATCAGAGGTGGGATATATGGAGGTGCAGAGGGGTGTAACGGAGATCAGAGGTGAGATATATGGGGGTGCAGAGGGGTGTAACGAGAGATCAGAGGTGAGATATAAGGAGGTGCAGAGGGGTGTAACGAGAGATCAGAGGTGAGATATATGGAGGTGCAGAGGGGTGTAACGAGAGATCAGAGGTGAGATATATGGAGGTGCAGAGGGGTGTAACGAGAGATCAGAGGTGAGATATGGAGGTGCAGAGGGGTGTAACGAGAGATCAGAGGTGAGATATATGGAGGTGTCGAGGGGTGTAACGGAGATCAGAGGTGAGATATATGGAGGTGCAGAGGGGTGTAACGGAGATCAGAGGTGAGATATATGGGGGCGCAGAGGGGTGTAACGGAGATCAGAGGTGAGATATATGGAGGTGCAGAGGGGTGTAACAAGAGATCAGAGGTGGGATTAATGGAGGTGCAGAGGGGTGTAACGAGAGATCAGAGGTGAGATATACGGAGGTGCAGAGGGGTGTAACGAGAGATCAGAGGTGAGATATATGGGGGTGCAGAGGGGTGTAACGAGAGATCAGAGGTGAGATATACGGAGGTGCAGAGGGGTGTAACGAGAGATCAGAGGTGAGATATACGGAGGTGCAGAGGGGTGTAACGAGAGATCAGAGGTGAGATATATGGAGGTGCAGAGGGGGGTAACGAGAGATCAGAGGTGAGATATACGGAGGTGCAGAGGGGTGTAACGAGAGATCAGAGGGGAGATATACGGAGGTGCAGAGGGGTATAACGAGAGATCAGAGGTGAGATATACGGAGGTGCAGAGGGGTGTAACGAGAGATCAGAGGTGAGATATACGGAGGTGCAGAGGGGTGTAACGAGAGATCAGAGGTGGGATATACAGAGGTGCAGAGGGGTGTAACGAGAGATCAGAGGTGAGATATATGGAGGTGCAGAGGGGTGTAACGAGAGATCAGAGGTGAGATATACGGAGGTGCAGAGGGGTGTAACGAGAGATCAGAGGTGAGATATACGGAGGTTCAGAGGGGTGTAACGAGAGATCAGAGGTGAGATATATGGAGGTGCAGAGGTGAGGTATATGGAGGTGCAGAGCGTGTAACGAGAGACCAGAGGTGAGATATATGGGGGTGCAGAGGGGTGTAATGAGAGATCAGAGGTGAGATATATGGAGGTGCAGAGGGGGGTAACGAGAGATCAGAGGTGAGATATATGGAGGTGCAGAGGGGTGTAACGAGAGATCAGAGGTGAGATATATGGAGGTGCAGAGGGGTGTAACGAGAGGTCAGAGGTGAGATATATGGAGGTGCAGAGGGGTGTAACGGGAGATCAGAGGTGAGATATATGGAGGTGCAGAGGGGTGTAACGGGAGATCAGAGGTGAGATATATGGAGGTGCAGAGGGGTGTAACGGGAGATCAGAGGTGAGATATATGGAGGTGCAGAGGGGTGTAACGGGAGATCAGAGGTGAGATATACGGAGGTGCAGAGGGGTGTAACGAGAGATCAGAGGTGAGATATACGGAGGTGCAGAGGGGTGTAGAGATGTAAGAGAAAGTTGGAGAATTTTGTCGTTTATACAGAGATTATTAGGAAGCCGGGAGAGAGATTTCCGGAGGTCAGAAGCAGACGCGCGTCTAGAAGAGCAGGAGATGATTTGGGCGCAGCATTTTGAATGGATTGTCAGGGAGAGACGTGTGAGGCAGGGAGGCCGGATAGGAGAATGTTGCAGTAATCAATGTGGGAGAGAACGGGGGCATGCATTCGTGTTTTAGAGGTTTTTGAATCCAAAGGAATTAATGAGGTCACCCCACAAGAGCGTATATAGAGAAGAGCAGGAAATCTATAGCAGAGCTTCGAGACACACCAACAGAGAGATGTGTAGAGGTGAAGGATGAGTAGGCAAAGGAGACACTGGAGTGGTGAGATGGGCAGGAGGAGAACCAGCAGAGGGCAGTGCCACAGATGCCAAGAGAGAGAAGAATGCGCAAGAGAAGGGGGTAACCAGCAGTATCAAAGGTGTCTTTTTTTTTTTATAAGAATGGGTTAATTAAAGGAGCTTTGCTCTGCAGGATCCCAGATAATAGGAAGATTGATGGATGCTCTGCAGAGACTCAGATAATGAGCTGTGTGTTTAATGGAGTGATGCTCTGCAGGATCCCTCTCGTTGATGGAGGTTTAGCATGTGACGCTCTGCTCGTCCCAGAGAAAGGATATTGCACAAGACTTATATCTAAATGTCTGATTAATAACAAATTCATATCCCGTTCTCTGCAGACTGTGTCCATCTGGGCAAAGACCCCTGGGAAGGGTGCCAGGGGCCGACAAAAAGGGACTTTTTCTACTTGTAAACAATAATTATTTATTTATTTATAAAATGTTTTACCAGGAAGTAATACATTGAGAGTTACCTCTCGTTTTCACGTATGTCCTGGGCACAGAGTTAATGTGACAAATAATACATAGTTACAAATACAGTTACATAAATGAACAGGGTACATTATATATAATACATTGCATGCACAGTTAGAGAAGATGTATATTATGGGCGTATGTAACAGTTACAGACCAGATTAAAATGTGAGACAGCCTTAGATTTGAAAGAACTTAGACTGGTGGTGGATGTGAGAGTCTCCGGGAGACTGTTCCAGTTTTGGGGAGCACGGTAAGAGAAGGAGGAGCGGCCGGATACTTTGTTGAGCCTTGGGACTTTGAACAGTCTTTTGGAGTCAAATCTCAGGTGATAAGTGCTGCAAGTGGTAGGGGTGAGGAGCTTGTTCAGATAGGCGGGTAGCTTGCCCAGAAAGTATTTGAAGACAAGACAGGAAAGGTGAACTTTGCGCCTAGACTCGAGTGATGACCAATCTAGTTCTTTGAGCATTTCGCAGTGATGTGTGTTGCAGTTGCATTGGAGAACAAAACGACAAATTGGATTGTAGAGGGTGTCAAGTTTGCTAACTTGGTGGGTTTGGGGTGCCGAGCCATATACTATATTTCCATAGTCAATAATTGGCATTAGCATCTGCTGTGCGATACGCTTTCTGACCAGGAGACTTAGGGAGTATTTGTTCCTGTAAAATACCCATAGTTTGGCATAGGTCTTGGTTGTCAGGGTATCAATGTGCATCCCGAATGTTAAGTGGGAGTCAAACCATATGCCCAGGTATTTAAAACTAGCAACAGGGGTTAGGGCGGTGTTAGCGTTGGTTCTGATCTGGAGCTCAGTCACTGGAAGCTTTAAAAATGTAGTCTTGGTCCCAAATACCATTGTTACAGTCTTGTCAGTGTTTAAAAATAGTTTGTTTTGGGAAATCCAGTTTTCGAGTCTCAAAAAGTCAGACTGAAGTATGTGTTGAAGGTCAGAGAGGCTATGGCTGTGTGCATATAGGATTGTGTCATCTGCATACATGTGTATTGAGGCTTCCTTACAAGCTGTGGGAAGATCATTGATGAACACTGAGAAGAGTAGGGGCCCCAGAACAGAGCTTTGCGGGACACCACAGGTGATATCCGGGGGGTTGGAGTTAGAGCCAGAGATGGACACATGTTGGGATCTACCTGATAGGTAGGAATGAAACCAGTTTAAAGCATGCTTCCCAATTCCAGAGCACTGGAGTTTGTTAAGCAGGATAACATGATCAACAGTATCAAAAGCCTTTGCAAAATCTAGGAATACTGCACCAGTGAGTTGTCCCCGTTCCATTCCACACTGGATTTCATTGCAAACTTTTAGCAGGGTAGTTACGGTGGAGTGTTTGGGGCGAAAGCCAGATTGGAATTGGGCTAGGGAAATTTGTCTTGTTATAGTAATCACTTAATTGGGAGTGGACACATTTTTCCATGACTTTGGATAGAATTGGGAGAAGTGAGATTGGCCTGTAGTTTGAGACAGTGTTTTTGTCCCCACTTTTGAAGATTAGGACAACTCTGGCAGTTTTCCAGAATTTAGGGATATGGCCTGCAGACAGGATAGAGTTGACTATGGAAGCAATTGATTTGGCAATTGCTGGGGCACCAAGTCTTAGGAACCTAGATTGTAGTAAGTCGGGTCCACATTGGCTGCTTAGTTTTAGTTTGAGGATCGCTTGTGTAATCTCCTCTTCGGATACTGGGCCAAATTGAAAATTGTGAGCAGTGTTGGGAGGGGGTGGGACTGTAGGGGTACTCCCATGATGAGATTCAGGTTTGTGGTTTGTGTTGCGTTTCGCTAATAAGTTATAATACTACTTAAGATGCAAAAACCCGTCTTATTCTGTCCTGCCTGAACCTTTACTGCAGCAAGAAGCTGGTTTGATGCATTAGGAAAAACAATTGCTTCAGAAAACTGTTGGCAGAATAAAGAGGTTCGTTATCATGTCTTTAAAACATCCTTCCTGTCCCGACAATACGAATATTTTACTTTATTGTGACTTCAATTAGAACTTGAATTTTATTTTCAAAATCCCGACTTGTAATATTCAAATTAAACAAATCATTAATATTTAAAATAAAAATAAAAATTTAACATAAAATCAGACACCATTGGTTAAAAAAAAGGCATTTTATGCAATCTTTTAACAATCCTCATTATAGCGTCTGCGTTCTGCGTTCTGCTGCAGTCACTAGTGGAATTAAATAATCCGCTCTGGATTTCTGAAAATAAAGTTGAATATTTTGAAGCCGTCTCAAGTTCCTATATTTCCTATATTTCCCTTATTCTCCCCGAGGTGCCGCAGTTATAAAGAAGGACTTTCAGGTCTGGAAAAGTTTACATTCTGGAGTCAATCTAACACCCACCCGTTTCCCCTGCTCCCCCCCCGCACCCCCCCACCCGTTTCCCCTGCTCCCCCCCTTTCCCCTGCTCCCCCCCGCCCCCCCCACCCATTTCCCCTGCTCCCCCCCCACCTGTTTCCCCTACTCCCCCCCCCCCCGTTTCCCCTGCGCTCCCCCCCCGTTTCCCCTGCTCTCCCCTCCCCCCCTCCCCCCCGTTTCCCCGGCTCCCCCCTCACCCACACCCTCTTAGGGCGCAGCCTGTGATCGGGGTGTTCCCGGCCTGTCTGTCAGCAGAATCCCACATTAGGCGTCTCAGGCATCCCAGGTATGAAAACAGCAACAGGGTCTGTGTGCAACGAGCCCCTTCTATAACCCCCATGGCAGAGTATCTCTCCTTTACACCTTCCCCTCATACAAAAACCAGCAGAGCATCGCTACATAAAAACATTCCCTGATACCAGGACAAGCAGAGCATTACTCCAGGATAAATCCCCATTACACAGTATGAGCAGCAGAGCATTACTCCAGGATAAATCCCCATTACACAGTATGAGCAGCAGCAGAGCATTACTCCAGGATAAATCCCCATTACACAGTATGAGCAGCAGAGTATTACTCCAGGATAGATCCCCATTACACAGTATGAGCAGCAGAGTATTACTCCAGGATAGATCCCCATTACACAGTATGAGCAGCAGCAGCAGAGCATTACTCCAGGATAAATCCCCATTACACAGTATGAGCAGCAGAGTATTACTCCAGGATAGATCCCCATTACACAGTATGAGCAGCAGAGTATTACTCCAGGATAGATCCCCCTTACACAGTATGAGCAGCAGCAGAGCATTACTCCAGGATAAATCCCACTTACACAGTATGAGCAGCAGCAGAGCATTACTCCAGGATAGATCCCCATTACACAGTATGAGCAGCAGAGTATTACTCCAGGATAGATCCCCATTACACAGTATGAGCAGCAGCAGAGCATTACTCCAGGATAAATCCCCATTACACAGTATAAGCAGCAGAGTATTACTCCAGGATAGATCCCCATTACACAGTATGAGCAGCAGAGTATTACTCCAGGATAGATCCCCCTTACACAGTATGAGCAGCAGCAGAGCATTACACCAGGATAGATCCCCCTTACACAGTATGAGCAGCAGCAGAGCATTACACCAGGATAGATCCCCCTTACACAGTATGAGCAGCAGCAGAGCATTACTCCAGGATAGATCCCCCTTACACAGTATGAGCAGCAGAGTATTACTCCAGGATAGATCCCCATTACACAGTATGAGCAGCAGAGTATTACTCCAGGATAGATCCCCATTACACAGTATGAGCAGCAGAGCATTACTCCAGGATAGATCCCCATTACACAGTATGAGAAGCAGAGTATTACTCCAGGATAGAGCCCCATTACACAGTATGAGCAGCAGAGCATTACTCCAGGATAGATCCCCCTTACACAGTATGAGCAGCAGCAGAGCATTACTCCAGGATAGATCCCCCTTACACAGTATGAGCAGCAGCAGAGCATTACTCCAGGATAAATCCCCATTACACAGTATGAGCAGCAGCAGAGTATTACTCCATGATAGATCCCCATTACACAGTATGAGCAGCAGCAGAGTATTACTCCAGGATAGATCCCCATTACACAGTATGAGCAGCAGAGTATTACTCCAGGATAGATCCCCCTTACACAGTATGAGCAGCAGCAGAGCATTACTCCAGGATAAATCCCACTTACACAGTATGAGCAGCAGCAGAGCATTACTCCAGGATAGATCCCCCTTACACAGTATGAGCAGCAGCAGAGCATTACTCCAGGATAAATCCCACTTACACAGTATGAGCAGCAGCAGAGCATTACTCCAGGATAGATCCCCATTACACAGTATGAGCAGCAGAGTATTACTCCAGGATAGATCCCCATTACACAGTATGAGCAGCAGCAGAGCATTACTCCAGGATAAATCCCCATTACACAGTATGAGCAGCAGAGTATTACTCCAGGATAGATCCCCATTACACAGTATGAGCAGCAGAGTATTACTCCAGGATAGATCCCCCTTACACAGTATGAGCAGCAGCAGAGCATTACACCAGGATAGATCCCCGTTACACAGTATGAGCAGCAGCAGAGCATTACACCAGGATAGATCCCCCTTACACAGTATGAGCAGCAGCAGAGCATTACTCCAGGATAGATCCCCCTTACACAGTATGAGCAGCAGAGTATTACTCCAGGATAGATCCCCATTACACAGTTTGAGCAGCAGAGCATTACTCCAGGATAGATCCCCCTTACACAGTATGAGCAGCAGAGAATTACTCCAGGATAGATCCCCGTTACACAGTATGAGCAGCAGAGCATTACTCCAGGATAGATCCCCATTACACAGTATGAGCAGCAGAGTATTACTCCAGGATAGATCCCCGTTACACAGTATGAGCAGCAGAGTATTACTCCAGGATAGATCCCCATTACACAGTATGAGCAGCAGAGCATTACTCCAGGATAGATCCCCATTACACAGTATGAGAAGCAGAGTATTACTCCAGGATAGAGCCCCATTACACAGTATGAGCAGCAGAGCATTACTCCAGGATAGATCCCCCTTACACAGTATGAGCAGCAGCAGAGCATTACTCCAAGATAGATCCCCCTTACACAGTATGAGCAGCAGCAGAGCATTACTCCAGGATAAATCCCCATTACACAGTATGAGCAGCAGCAGAGCATTACTCCAGGATAAATCCCCCTTACACAGTATGAGCAGCAGCAGAGTATTACTCCAGGATAGATCCCCCTTACACAGTATGAGCAGCAGAGCATTACTCCAGGATAGATCCCGATTACACAGTATGAGCAGCAGAGTATTACTCCATGATAGATCCCCATTACACAGTATGAGCAGCAGCAGAGTATTACTCCATGATAGATCCCCATTACACAGTATGAGCAGCAGCAGAGCATTACTCCAGGATAAATCCCCCTTACACAGTATGAGCAGCAGAGTATTACTCCATGATAGATCCCCATTACACAGTATGAGCAGCAGCAGAGTATTAATCCAGGATAGATCCCCATTACACAGTATGAGCAGCAGCAGAGTATTACTCCAGGATAGATCCCCCTTACACAGTATGAGCAGCAGCAGAGCATTACTCCAGGATAAATCCCCATTACACAGTATGAGCAGCAGCAGAGTATTACTCCAGGATAAATCCCCATTACACAGTATGAGCAGCAGCAGAGCATTACTCCAGGATAGATCCCCCTTACACAGTATGAGCAGCAGCAGAGTATTACTCCAGGATAGAGCCCCATTACACAGTATGAGCAGCAGCAGAGTATTACTCCAGGATAAATCCCCCTTACACAGTATGAGCAGCAGAGTATTACTCCATGATAGATCCCCATTACACAGTATGAGCAGCAGCAGAGCATTACTCCAGGATAAATCCCCCTTACACAGTATGAGCAGCAGAGTATTACTCCATGATAGATCCCCATTACACAGTATGAGCAGCAGCAGAGTATTACTCCAGGATAGATCCCCATTACACAGTATGAGCAGCAGCAGAGTATTACTCCAGGATAGATCCCGCTTACACAGTATGAGCAGCAGTAGAGCATTACTCCAGGATAGATCCCCCTTACACAGTATGAGCAGCAGAGTATTACTCCAGGATAGATCCCCATTACACAGTATGAGCAGCAGCAGAGTATTACTCCAGGATAGATCCCCCTTACACAGTATGAGCAGCAGTAGAGCATTACTCCAGGATAGATCCCCATTACACAGTATGAGCAGCAGCAGAGTATTACTCCAGGATAGATCCCCCTTACACAGTATGAGCAGCAGTAGAGTATTACTCCAGGATAGATCCACCTTACACATCTCACTGCAGTTACTTTGGATAATAGTTGGACTCTGTGTTAATTTATTGGACCCAGCACCTTCCTGAGCCTCACAGAGACCCGGGTACCACAAGTCACAGGGAACCTCACAGAGACCCGGGTACCACAAGTCACAGGGAACCTCACAGAGACCCGGGTACCACATGTCACAGGGAATCTCACAGAGATCTGGGTACCACATGTCACAGGGAATCTCACAGAGACCCGGGTACCACATGTCACAGGGAATCTCACAGGGACCCGGGTACCACATGTCACAGGGAACCTCACAGAGACGCGGGGTACCACATGTCACAGGGAATCTCACAGAGACCCGGGTACCACATGTCACAGGGAACCTCACAGAGACCCGGGTACCACATGTCACATGGATCCTCACAGGGACCCAGGTACCACATGCCACAGGGAACCTCACAGAGACCCGGGTACCACATGTCACAGGGAACCTCACAGAGACCCGGGTACCACATGTCACAGGGAATCTCACACGTACCCCCGGGTACCACATGTCACAGGGAACCTCACAGAGACCCGGGTACCACATGTCACAGGGAACCTCACAGAGACCCGGGTACCACATGTCACAGGGAATCTCACAGAGACCCGGGGTACCACATGTCACAGGGAATCTCACAGAGACCCGGGTACCACATGTCACAGGGAATCTCACAGAGACCCGGGTACCACATGTCACAGGGAATCTCACAGACACCCGGGTACCACATGTCACAGGGAACCTCACAGAGACCCGGGTACCACATGTCACAGGGAACCTCACAGAGACCCGGGTACCACATGTCACAGGGAATCTCACAGAGACCCGGGGTACCACATGTCACAGGGAATCTCACAGAGACCCGGGTACCACATGTCACAGGGAATCTCACAGAGACCCGGGGTACCACATGTCACAGGGAACCTCACAGAGACCCGGGTACCACATGTCACAGGGAACCTCACAGAGACCCGGGGTACCACATGTCACAGGGAACCTCACAGAGACCCGGGTACCACATGTCACAGGGAATCTCACAGAGACCCGGGTACCACATGTCACAGGGAATCTCACAGAGACCCGGGTACCACATGTCAGAGGGAATCTCACAGAGACCCGGGGTACCACATGTCACAGGGAACCTCACCGAGACCCGGGTACCACATGTCACAGGGAATCTCACAGAGACCCGGGTACCACATGTCACAGGGAATCTCACAGAGACCCGGGGTACCACATGTCACAGGGAACCTCACAGAGACCCGGGTACCACATGTCACAGGGAATCTCACAGAGACCCGGGTACCACATGTCACAGGGAATCTCACAGGGACCCGGGTACCACATGTCACAGGGAACCTCACAGAGACCCGGGTACCACATGTCACAGGGAACCTCACAGAGACCCGGGTACCACATGTCACAGGGAATCTCACAGAGACCCGGGGTACCACATGTCACAGGGAATCTCACAGAGACCCGGGTACCACATGTCACAGGGAATCTCACAGAGACCCGGGTACCACATGTCACAGGGAATCTCACAGGGACCCGGGTACCACATGTCACAGGGAACCTCACAGAGACCCGGGTACCACATGTCACAGGGAACCTCACAGGGACCCGGGTACCACATGTCACAGGGAACCACACAGAGACCCAGGGTACCACATGTCACAGGGAACCTCACAGAGACCCGGGGTACCACATGTCACAGGGAACCTCACAGAGACCCGGGTACCACATGTCACAGGGAATCTCACAGAGACCCGGGTACCACATGTCACAGGGAACCTCACAGAGACCCGGGTACCACATGTCACAGGGAATATCACAGAGACCCGAGTACCACATGTCACAGGGAATCTCACAGAGACCCGGGTACCACATGTCACAGGGAACCTCACAGAGACCCGGGTACCACATGTCACAGGGAATCTCACAGAGTCCCGGGTACCACATGTCACAGGGAATCTCACAGAGACCCGGGATACCACATGTCACAGGGAATCTCACAGAGACCCTGGTACCACATGTCACAGGGAATCTCACAGAGACCCTGGTACCACATGTCACAGGGAATCTCACAGAGATCCGGGTACCACATGTCACAGGGAACCTCACAGAGACCCGTGTACCGCATGTCACAGGGAATCTCACAGAGACCCGGGTACCACATGTCACAGGGAACCTCACAGAGACCCGGGTACCACATGTCACAGGGAATCTCACAGAGACCCGGGTACCACATGTCACAGGGAATCTCACAGAGACCCGGGGTACCACATGTCACAGGGAACCTCACCGAGACCCGGGTACCACATGTCACAGGGAACCTCACAGAGACCCGGGTACCACATGTCACAGGGAATCTCACAGAGACCCGGGTACCACATGTTACAGGGAATCTCACAGAGACCCGGGGTACCACATGTCACAGGGAATCTCACAGAGACCCGGGGTACCACATGTCACAGGGAACCTCACAGAGACCCGGGTACCACATGTCACAGGGAATCTCACAGAGACCCGGGTACCACATGTCACAGGGAATCTCACAGAGACCCGGGTACCACATGTCACAGGGAATCTCACAGAGACCCGGGGTACCACATGTCACAGGGAACCTCACCGAGACCCGGGTACCACATGTCACAGGGAATCTCACAGAGACCCGGGTACCACATGTCACAGGGAATCTCACAGAGACCCGGGGTACCACATGTCACAGGGAACCTCACAGAGACCCGGGTACCACATGTCACAGGGAATCTCACAGAGACCCGGGTACCACATGTCACAGGGAATCTCACAGGGACCCGGGTACCACATGTCACAGGGAACCTCACAGAGACCCGGGTACCACATGTCACAGGGAACCTCACAGAGACCCGGGTACCACATGTCACAGGGAATCTCACAGAGACCCGGGGTACCACATGTCACAGGGAATCTCACAGAGACCCGGGTACCACATGTCACAGGGAATCTCACAGAGACCCGGGTACCACATGTCACAGGGAATCTCACAGGGACCCGGGTACCACATGTCACAGGGAACCTCACAGAGACCCGGGTACCACATGTCACAGGGAACCTCACAGGGACCCGGGTACCACATGTCACAGGGAACCACACAGAGACCCAGGGTACCACATGTCACAGGGAACCTCACAGAGACCCGGGGTACCACATGTCACAGGGAACCTCACAGAGACCCGGGTACCACATGTCACAGGGAATCTCACAGAGACCCGGGTACCACATGTCACAGGGAACCTCACAGAGACCCGGGTACCACATGTCACAGGGAATATCACAGAGACCCGAGTACCACATGTCACAGGGAATCTCACAGAGACCCGGGTACCACATGTCACAGGGAACCTCACAGAGACCCGGGTACCACATGTCACAGGGAATCTCACAGAGTCCCGGGTACCACATGTCACAGGGAATCTCACAGAGACCCGGGATACCACATGTCACAGGGAATCTCACAGAGACCCTGGTACCACATGTCACAGGGAATCTCACAGAGACCCTGGTACCACATGTCACAGGGAATCTCACAGAGATCCGGGTACCACATGTCACAGGGAACCTCACAGAGACCCGTGTACCGCATGTCACAGGGAATCTCACAGAGACCCGGGTACCACATGTCACAGGGAACCTCACAGAGACCCGGGTACCACATGTCACAGGGAATCTCACAGAGACCCGGGTACCACATGTCACAGGGAATCTCACAGAGACCCGGGGTACCACATGTCACAGGGAACCTCACCGAGACCCGGGTACCACATGTCACAGGGAACCTCACAGAGACCCGGGTACCACATGTCACAGGGAATCTCACAGAGACCCGGGTACCACATGTTACAGGGAATCTCACAGAGACCCGGGGTACCACATGTCACAGGGAATCTCACAGAGACCCGGGGTACCACATGTCACAGGGAACCTCACAGAGACCCGGGTACCACATGTCACAGGGAATCTCACAGAGACCCGGGTACCACATGTCACAGGGAATCTCACAGAGACCCGGGTACCACATGTCACAGGGAATCTCACAGAGACCCGGGGTACCACATGTCACAGGGAACCTCACAGAGACCCGTGTACCACATGTCACAGGGAATCTCACAGAGACCCGGGTACCACATGTCACAGGGAACCTCACAGAGACCCGGGTACCACATGTCACAGGGAACCTCACAGAGACCCGTGTACCGCATGTCACAGGGAACCTCACAGAGACCCGGGTACCACATGTCACAGGGAATCTCACAGGGACCCAGGTACCACATGTCACAGGGAATCTCACAGAGACCCGGGTACCACATGTCAGAGGGAATCTCACAGAGACCCGGGGTACCACATGTCACAGGGAACCTCACAGAGACCCGGGTACCACATGTCACAGGGAATCTCACAGAGACCCGGGTACCACATGTCACAGGGAATCTCACAGAGACCCGGGTACCACATGTCAGAGGGAATCTCACAGAGACCCGGGGTACCACATGTCACAGGGAAACTCACCGAGACCCGGGTACCACATGTCACAGGGAATCTCACAGAGACCCGGGTACCACATGTCACAGGGAATCTCACAGAGACCCGGGGTACCACATGTCACAGGGAACCTCACAGAGACCCGGGTACCACATGTCACAGGGAATCTCACAGAGACCCGGGTACCACATGTCACAGGGAATCTCACAGGGACCCGGGTACCACATGTCACAGGGAACCTCACAGAGACCCGGGTACCACATGTCACAGGGATCCTCACAGGGACCCAGGTACCACATGTCACAGGGAACCTCACAGAGACCCGGGTACCACATGTCACAGGGAACCTCACAGAGACCCGGGTACCACATGTCACAGGGAATATCACAGAGACCCGAGTACCACATGTCACAGGGAATCTCACAGAGACCCGGGTACCACATGTCACAGGGAACCTCACAGAGACCCGGGTACCACATGTCACAGGGAATCTCACAGAGTCCCGGGTACCACATGTCACAGGGAATCTCACAGAGACCCGGGATACCACATGTCACAGGGATTCTCACAGAGACCCTGGTACCACATGTCACAGGGAATCTCACAGAGACCCTGGTACCACATGTCACAGGGAATCTCACAGAGATCCGGGTACCACATGTCACAGGGAACCTCACAGAGACCCGTGTACCGCATGTCACAGGGAATCTCACAGAGACCCGGGTACCACATGTCACAGGGAACCTCACAGAGACCCGGGTACCACATGTCACAGGGAATCTCACAGAGACCCGTGTACCACATGTCACAGGGAATCTCACAGAGACCCGGGGTACCACATGTCACAGGGAACCTCACCGAGACCCGGGTACCACATGTCACAGGGAACCTCACAGAGACCCGGGTACCACATGTCACAGGGAATCTCACAGAGACCCGGGTACCACATGTTACAGGGAATCTCACAGAGACCCGGGGTACCACATGTCACAGGGAACCTCACAGAGACCCGGGTACCACATGTCACAGGGAATCTCACAGAGACCCGGGTACCACATGTCACAGGGAACCTCACAGAGACCTGGGTACCACATGTCACAGGGAACCTCACAGAGACCCGGGTACCACATGTCACAGGGAACCTCACAGAGACCCAGGGTACCACATGTCACAGGGAACCTCACAGAGACCCGGGTACCACATGTCACAGGGAATCTCACAGAAACCCGGGTACCACATGTCACAGGGAACCTCACAGAGACCCGGGTACCACATGTCACAGGGAATCTCACAGAGACCCGGGTACCACATGTCACAGGGAATCTCACAGGGACCCGGGTACCACATGTCACAGGGAACCTCACAGAGACCCGGGTACCACATGTCACAGGGATCCTCACAGGGACCCAGGTACCACATGTCACAGGGAACCTCACAGAGACCCGGGTACCACATGTCACAGGGAACCTCACAGAGACCCGGGTACCACATGTCACAGGGAATATCACAGAGACCCGAGTACCACATGTCACAGGGAATCTCACAGAGACCCGGGTACCACATGTCACAGGGTACCTCACAGAGACCCGGGTACCACATGTCACATGGAATCTCACAGAGTCCCGGGTACCACATGTCACAGGGAATCACACAGAGACCCAGGATACCACATGTCACAGGGAATCTCACAGAGACCCTGGTACCACATGTCACAGGGAATCTCACAGAGACCCTGGTACCACATGTCACAGGGAATCTCACAGAGACACGGGGTACCACATGTCACAGGGAACCTCACAGAGACCCGTGTACCGCATGTCACAGGGAATCTCACAGAGACCCGGGTACCACATGTCACAGGGAACCTCACAGAGACCCGGGTACCACATGTCACAGGGAATCTCACAGAGACCCGGGTACCACATGTCACAGGGTACCTCACAGAGACCCGGGTACCACATGTCACAGGGAATCTCACAGAGTCCCGGGTACCACATGTCACAGGGAATCACACAGAGACCCGGGATACCACATGTCACAGGGAATCTCACAGAGACCCTGGTACCACATGTCACAGGGAATCTCACAGAGACCCTGGTACCACATGTCACAGGGAATCTCACAGAGACACGGGGTACCACATGTCACAGGGAACCTCACAGAGACCCGTGTACCGCATGTCACAGGGAATCTCACAGAGACCCGGGTACCACATGTCACAGGGAACCTCACAGAGACCCGGGTACCACATGTCACAGGGAATCTCACAGAGACCCGGGTACCACATGTCACAGGGAATCTCACAGAGACCCGGGGTACCACATGTCACAGGGAACCTCAAAGAGACCCGGGTACCACATGTCACAGGGAACCTCAAAGAGACCCGGGTACCACATGTCACAGGGAATCTCACAGAGACCCGGGTACCACATGTTACAGGGAATCTCACAGAGACCCGGGGTACCACATGTCACAGGGAACCTCACAGAGACCCGGGTACCACATGTCACAGGGAATCTCACAGAGACCCGGGTACCACATGTCACAGGGAACCTCACAGAGACCTGGGTACCACATGTCACAGGGAACCTCACAGAGACCCGGGTACCACATGTCACAGGGAACCTCACAGAGACCCGGGTACCACATGTCACAGGGAATCTCACAGAAACCCGGGTACCACATGTCACAGGGAATCTCACAGAGACCCGGGTACCACATGTCACAGGGAATCTCACAGAGACCCGGGTACCACATGTCACTGAGAACCTCACAGAGACCCGGGTACCACATGTCACAGGGAACCACACAGAGACCCAGGGTACCACATGTCACAGGGAACCTCACAGAGACCCGGGGTACCACATGTCATAGGGAACCTCACAGAGACCCGGGTACCACATGTCACAGGGAACCTCGCCGAGACCCGGGGTACCACATGTCACAGAGAATCTCACAGAGACCCGGGGTACCACATGTCACAGGGAATCTCACAGAGACCCGGGTACCACATGTCACAGGGAACCTCACAGAGACCCGGGTACCACATGTCACAGGGAATCTCACAGAGACCCGGGTACCACATGTCACAGGGAACCTCACAGAGACCCAGGTACCACATGTCACAGGGAATCTCACAGAGACCCGGGTACCACATGTCACAGGGAATCTCACAGAGACCCGGGTATCACATGTCACAGGGAACCTCACAGAGACCCTGGTACCACATGTCACAGGGAATCTCACAGAGACCCGGGTACCACATGTCACAGAGAATCTCACAGAGACCCGGGTACCACATGTCACAGGGAATCTCACAGAGACCCGGGGTACCACATGTCACAGGGATTCTCACAGAGACCCGGGTACCACATGTCACAGGGAATCTCACAGAGACCCGGGTACCACATGTCACAGGGAACCTCACAGAGACCCGGGTACCACATGTCACAGGGAACCTCACAGAGACCCGGGTACCACATGTCACAGGGAACCTCACAGAGACGCGGGGTACCACATGTCACAGGGAATCTCACAGAGACCCGGGTACCACATGTCACAGGGAATCTCACAGAGACCCGGGGTACCACATGTCACAGGGAACCTCACCGAGACCCGGGGTACCACATGTCACAGAGAATCTCACAGAGACCCGGGGTACCACATGTCACAGGGAACCTCCCAGAGACCCGGGTACCACATGTCACAGGGAATCTCACAGAGACCCGGGTACCACATGTCACAGGGAACCTCACAGAGACCCGGGTACCACATGTCACAGGGAACCTCACAGGGACCAGGGTACCACATGTCAAAGGGAATCTCACAGGGACCCGGGTACCACATGTCACAGGGAACCTCACAGAGACCCGGGTACCACATGTCACAGGGAATCTCACAGAGACCCGGGTACCACATGTCACAGGGAATCTCACAGAGACCCGGGTACCACATGTCAGAGGGAATCTCACAGAGACCCGGGTACCACATGTCACAGGGAATCTCACAGAGACCCGGGTACCACATGTCAGAGGGAATCTCACAGAGACCCGGGGTACCACATGTCACAGGGAACCTCACAGAGACCCGGGTACCACATGTCACAGGGAATCTCACAGAGACCCTGGTACCACATGTCACAGGGAATCTCACAGAGACCCGGGTACCACATGTCACAGGGAATCTCACAGAGACCCGGGATACCACATGTCACAGGGAACCTCACAGAGACCCGGGTACCACATGTCACAGGGAATCTCACAGGGACCCGGGTACCACATGTCACAAAGAACCTCACAGAGACCCGGGTACCACATGTCACAGGGAATCTCACAGAGACCTGGGTACCACATGTCACAGGGAATCTCACATAGACCCTGGTACCACATGTCACAGGGAATCTCACAGAGACCCGGGTACCACATGTCACAGGGAATCTCACAGAGACCCGGGTACCACATGTCACAGGGAATCTCACAGAGACCCGGGTACCACATGTCACAGGGAACCTCACAGAGACCCGGGTACCACATGTCACAGGGAATCTCACAGAGACCCGGGTACCACATGTCACAGGGAATCTCACAGAGACCCGGGTACCACATGTCACAGGGAATCTCACAGAGACCCGGGTACCATATGTCACAGGGAATCTCAGAGACCCGGGTACCACATGTCACTGAGAACCTCACAGAGACCCGGGTACCACATGTCACAGGGAACCACACAGAGACCCAGGGTACCACATGTCACAGGGAACCTCACAGAGACCCGGGGTACCACATGTCACAGAGAATCTCACAGAGACCCGGGGTACCACATGTCACAGGGAATCTCACAGAGACCCGGGTACCACATGTCACAGGGAACCTCACAGAGACCCGGGTACTACATGTCACCGGGAATCTCACAGAGACCCGGGTACCACATGTCACAGGGAATCTCACAGGGACCCGGGTACCACATGTCACAGGGAATCTCACAGAGACCCGGGTACCACATGTCACAGGGAACCTCACAGAGACCCGGGTACCACATGTCACAGGGAATCTCACAGAGACCCGGGTACCACATGTCACAGGGAATCTCACAGAGACCCGGGTACCACATGTCACAGGGAACCTCACAGAGACCCGGGTACCACATGTCACAGGGAATCTCACAGAGACCCGGGTACCACATGTAACAGGGAATCTCACAGGGACCCGGGTACCACATGTCACAGGGAATCTCACAGAGACCCGGGTACCACATGTCAGAGGGAATCTCACAGAGACCCGGGGTACCACATGTCACAGGGAACCTCACAGAGACCCGGGTACCACATGTCACAGGGAATCTCACAGAGACCCTGGTACCACATGTCACAGGGAATCTCACAGAGACCCGGGTACCACATGTCACAGGAAATCTCACAGAGACCCGGGATACCACATGTCACAGGGAACCTCACAGAGACCCGGGTACCACATGTCACAGGGAATCTCACAGGGACCCGGGTACCACATGTCACAAAGAACCTCACAGAGACCCGGGTACCACATGTCACAGGGAATCTCACAGAGACCTGGGTACCACATGTCACAGGGAATCTCACATAGACCCTGGTACCACATGTCACAGGGAATCTCACAGAGACCCGGGTACCACATGTCACAGGGAATCTCACAGAGACCCGGGTACCACATGTCACAGGGAATCGCACAGAGACCCGGGTACCACATGTCACAGGGAACCTCACAGAGACCCGGGTACCACATGTCACAGGGAATCTCACAGAGACCCGGGTACCACATGTCACAGGGAATCTCACAGAGACCCGGGTACCACATGTAACAGGGAATCTCACAGGGACCCGGGTACCACATGTCACAGGGAATCTCACAGAGACCCGGGTACCACATGTCAGAGGGAATCTCACAGAGACCCGGGGTACCACATGTCACAGGGAACCTCACAGAGACCCGGGTACCACATGTCACAGGGAATCTCACAGAGACCCTGGTACCACATGTCACAGGGAATCTCACAGAGACCCGGGTACCACATGTCACAGGAAATCTCACAGAGACCCGGGATACCACATGTCACAGGGAACCTCACAGAGACCCGGGTACCACATGTCACAGGGAATCTCACAGGGACCCGGGTACCACATGTCACAAAGAACCTCACAGAGACCCGGGTACCACATGTCACAGGGAATCTCACAGAGACCTGGGTACCACATGTCACAGGGAATCTCACATAGACCCTGGTACCACATGTCACAGGGAATCTCACAGAGACCCGGGTACCACATGTCACAGGGAATCTCACAGAGACCCGGGTACCACATGTCACAGGGAATCGCACAGAGACCCGGGTACCACATGTCACAGGGAACCTCACAGAGACCCGGGTACCACATGTCACAGGGAATCTCACAGAGACCCGGGTACCACATGTCACAGGGAATCTCACAGAGACCCGGGTACCACATGTCACAGGGAATCTCACAGAGAACCGGGTACCATATGTCACAGGGAATCTCAGAGACCCGGGTACCACATGTCACTGAGAACCTCACAGAGACCCGGGTACCACATGTCACAGGGAACCACACAGAGACCCAGGGTACCACATGTCACAGGGAACCTCACAGAGACCCGGGGTACCACATGTCACAGAGAATCTCACAGAGACCCGGGGTACCACATGTCACAGGGAATCTCACAGAGACCCGGGTACCACATGTCACAGGGAACCTCACAGAGACCCGGGTACTACATGTCACAGGGAATCTCACAGAGACCCGGGTACCACATGTCACAGGGAATCTCACAGGGACCCGGGTACCACATGTCACAGGGAATCTCACAGAGACCCGGGTACCACATGTCACAGGGAACCTCACAGAGACCCGGGTACCACATGTCACAGGGAATCTCACAGAGACCCGGGTACCACATGTCACGGAATCTCACAGAGACCCGGGTACCACATGTCACAGGGAACCTCACAGAGACCCGGGTACCACATGTCACAGGGAATCTCACAGAGACCCGGGTACCACATGTCACAGGGAATCTCACAGGGACCCGGGTACCACATGTCACAGGGAATCTCACAGAGACCCGGGTACCACATGTCACAGGGAACCTCACAGAGACCCGGGTACCACATGTCACAGGGAATCTCACAGAGACCCGGGTACCACATGTCACAGGGAATCTCACAGAGACCCGGGTATCACATGTCACAGGGAACCTCACAGAGACCCTGGTACCACATGTCACAGGGAATCTCACAGAGACCCGGGTACCACATGTCACAGGGAATCTCACAGAGACCCGGGTACCACATGTCACAGGGAATCTCACAGAGACCCGGGGTACCACATGTCACAGGGATTCTCACAGAGACCCGGGTACCACATGTCACAGGGAATCTCACAGAGACCCGGGTACCACATGTCACAGGGAACCTCACAGAGACCCGGGTACCACATGTCACAGGGAACCTCACAGAGGCCCGGGTACCACATGTCACAGGGAACCTCACAGAGACGCGGGGTACCACATGTCACAGGGAATCTCACAGAGACCCGGGTACCACATGTCACAGGGAATCTCACAGAGACCCGGGGTACCACATGTCACAGGGAACCTCACCGAGACCCGGGGTACCACATGTCACAGAGAATCTCACAGAGACCCGGGGTACCACATGTCACAGGGAACCTCCCAGAGACCCGGGTACCACATGTCACAGGGAATCTCACAGAGACCCGGGTACCACATGTCAAAGGGAACCTCACAGAGACCCGGGTACCACATGTCACAGGGAACCTCACAGGGACCAGGGTACCACATGTCAAAGGGAATCTCACAGGGACCCGGGTACCACATGTCATAGGGAACCTCACAGAGACCCGGGTACCACATGTCACAGGGAATCTCACAGAGACCCGGGTACCACATGTCACAGGGAATCTCACAGAGACCCGGGTACCACATGTCACAGGGAATCTCACAGAGACCCGGGTACCACATGTCACAGGGAATCTCACAGAGACCCGGGTACCACATGTCAGAGGGAATCTCACAGAGACCCGGGGTACCACATGTCACAGGGAACCTCACAGAGACCCGGGTACCACATGTCACAGGGAATCTCACAGAGACCCTGGTTCCACATGTCACAGGGAATCTCACAGAGACCCGGGTACCACATGTCACAGGGAATCTCACAGAGACCCGGGATACCACATGTCACAGGGAACCTCACAGAGACCCGGGTACCACATGTCACAGGGAATCTCAAAGGGACCCGGGTACCACATGTCACAAAGAACCTCACAGAGACCCGGGTACCACATGTCACAGGGAATCTCACAGAGACCTGGGTACCACATGTCACAGGGAATCTCACATAGACCCTGGTACCACATGTCACAGGGAATCTCACAGAGACCCGGGTACCACATGTCACAGGGAATCTCACAGAGACCCGGGTACCACATGTCACAGGGAATCTCACAGAGACCCGGGTACCACATGTCACAGGGAACCTCACAGAGACCCGGGTACCACATGTCACAGGGAATCTCACAGAGACCCGGGTACCACATGTCACAGGGAATCTCACAGAGACCCGGGTACCACATGTCACAGGGAATCTCACAGAGACCCGGGTACCATATGTCACAGGGAATCTCAGAGACCCGGGTACCACATGTCACTGAGAACCTCACAGAGACCCGGGTACCACATGTCACAGGGAACCACACAGAGACCCAGGGTACCACATGTCACAGGGAACCTCACAGAGACCCGGGGTACCACATGTCACAGAGAATCTCACAGAGACCCGGGGTACCACATGTCACAGGGAATCTCACAGAGACCCGGGTACCACATGTCACAGGGAACCTCACAGAGACCCGGGTACTACATGTCACAGGGAATCTCACAGAGACCCGGGTACCACATGTCACAGGGAATCTCACAGGGACCCGGGTACCACATGTCACAGGGAATCTCACAGAGACCCGGGAACCACATGTCACAGGGAACCTCACAGAGACCCGGGTACCACATGTCACAGGGAATCTCACAGAGACCCGGGTATCACATGTCACAGGGAACCTCACAGAGACCCTGGTACCACATGTCACAGGGAATCTCACAGAGACCCGGGTACCACATGTCACAGGGAATCTCACAGAGACCCGGGTACCACATGTCACAGGGAATCTCACAGAGACCCGGGGTACCACATGTTACAGGGATTCTCACAGAGACCCGGGTACCACATGTCACAGGGAATCTCACAGAGACCCGGGTACCACATGTCACAGGGAATCTCACAGAGACCCGGGTACCACATGTCACAGGGAACCTCACAGAGACCCGGGTACCACATGTCACAGGGAACCTCACAGAGACCCGGGTACTACATGTCACAGGGAATCTCACAGAGACCCGGGTACCACATGTCACAGGGAATCTCACAGGGACCCGGGTACCACATGTCACAGGGTATCTCACAGAGACCCGGGTACCACATGTCACAGGGAACCTCACAGAGACCCGGGTACCACATGTCACAGGGAATCTCACAGAGACCCGGGTACCACATGTCACAGGGAATCTCACAGAGACCCGGGTATCACATGTCACAGGGAACCTCACAGAGACCCTGGTACCACATGTCACAGGGAATCTCACAGAGACCCGGGTACCACATGTCACAGGGAATCTCACAGAGACACGGGTACCACATGTCACAGGGAATCTCACAGAGACCCGGGGTACCACATGTTACAGGGATTCTCACAGAGACCCGGGTACCACATGTCACAGGGAATCTCACAGAGACCCGGGTACCACATGTCACAGGGAATCTCACAGAGACCCGGGTACCACATGTCACAGGGAATCTCACAGAGACCCGGGGTACCACATGTCATAGGGAACCTCACAGAGACCCGGGTACCACATGTCACAGGGAACCTCACCGAGACCCGGGGTACCACATGTCACAGAGAATCTCACAGAGACCCGGGGTACCACATGTCACAGGGAACCTCCCAGAGACCCGGGTACCACATGTCACAGGGAATCTCACAGAGACCCGGGTACCACATGTCAAAGGGAACCTCACAGAGACCCGGGTACCACATGTCACAGGGAACCTCACAGGGACCAGGGTACCACATGTCACAGGGAATCTCACAGGGACCCGGGTACCACATGTCACAGGGAACCTCACAGAGACCCGGGTACCACATGTCAGAGGGAATCTCACAGAGACCCGGGTACCACATGTCAGAGGGAATCTCACAGAGACCCGGGGTACCACATGTCACAGGGAACCTCACAGAGACCCGGGTACCACATGTCACAGGGAATCTCACAGAGACCCTGGTACCACATGTCACAGGGAATCTCACAGAGACCCGGGTACCACATGTCACAGGGAATCTCACAGAGACCCGGGATACCACATGTCACAAAGAACCTCACAGAGACCCGGGTACCACATGTCACAGGGAATCTCACAGAGACCTGGGTACCACATGTCACAGGGAATCTCACATAGACCCTGGTACCACATGTCACAGGGAATCTCACAGAGACCCGGGTACCACATGTCACAGGGAATCTCACAGAGACCCGGGTACCACATGTCACAGGGAATCTCACAGAGACCCGGGTACCACATGTCACAGGGAACCTCACAGAGACCCGGGTACCACATGTCACAGGGAATCTCAAAGAGACCCGGGTACCACATGTCACAGGGAATCTCACAGAGACCCGGGTACCACATGTCACAGGGAATCTCACAGAAACCCGGGTACCATATGTCACAGGGAATCTCAGAGACCCGGGTACCACATGTCACTGAGAACCTCACAGAGACCCGGGTACCACATGTCACAGGGAACCACACAGAGACCCAGGGTACCACATGTCAAAGGGAACCTCACAGAGACCCGGGGTACCACATGTCACAGAGAATCTCACAGAGACCCGGGGTACCACATGTCACAGGGAATCTCACAGAGACTCGGGTACCACATGTCACAGGGAACCTCACAGAGACCCGGGTACTACATGTCACAGGGAATCTCACAGAGACCCGGGTACCACATGTCACAGGGAATCTCACAGGGACCCGGGTACCACATGTCACAGGGAATCTCACAGAGACCCGGGTACCACATGTCACAGGGAACCTCACAGAGACCCGGGTACCACATGTCACAGGGAATCTCACAGAGACCCGGGTACCACATGTCACAGGGAATCTCACAGAGACCCGGGTATCACATGTCACAGGGAACCTCACAGAGACCCTGGTACCACATGTCACAGGGAATCTCACAGAGACCCGGGTACCACATGTCACAGGGAATCTCACAGAGACCCGGGTACCACATGTCACAGGGAATCTCACAGAGACCCGGGGTACCACATGTTACAGGGATTCTCACAGAGACCCGGGTACCACATGTCACAGGGAATCTCACAGAGACCCGGGTACCACATGTCACAGGGAATCTCACAGAGACCCGGGTACCACATGTCACAGGGAACCTCACAGAGACCCGGGTACCACATGTCACAGGGAACCTCACAGAGACCCGGGTACTACATGTCACAGGGAATCTCACAGAGACCCGGGTACCACATGTCACAGGGAATCTCACAGGGACCCGGGTACCACATGTCACAGGGAATCTCACAGAGACCCGGGTACCACATGTCACAGGGAACCTCACAGAGACCCGGGTACCACATGTCACAGGGAATCTCACAGAGACCCGGGTACCACATGTCACAGGGAATCTCACAGAGACCCGGGTATCACATGTCACAGGGAACCTCACAGAGACCCTGGTACCACATGTCACAGGGAATCTCACAGAGACCCGGGTACCACATGTCACAGGGAATCTCACAGAGACCCGGGTACCACATGTCACAGGGAATCTCACAGAGACCCGGGGTACCACATGTTACAGGGATTCTCACAGAGACCCGGGTACCACATGTCACAGGGAATCTCACAGAGACCCGGGTACCACATGTCACAGGGAATCTCACAGAGACCCGGGTACCACATGTCACAGGGAACCTCACAGAGACCCGGGTACCACATGTCACAGGGAACCTCACAGAAACGCGGGGTACCACATGTCACAGGGAATCTCACAGGGACCCTGGTACCACATGTCACAGGGAATCTCACATAGACCCTGGTACCACATGTCACAGGGAATCTCACAGAGACCCGGGTACCACATGTCACAGGGAATCTCACAGAGACCCGGGTACCACATGTCACAGGGAATCTCACAGAGACCCGGGTACCACATGTCACAGGGAACCTCACAGAGACCCGGGTACCACATGTCACAGGGAATCTCACAGAGACCCGGACCACATGTCACAGGGAACCTCACAGAGACCCGGGTACCACATGTCACAGGGAATCTCACAGAGACCCAGGTACCACATGTCACAGGGAATCTCACAGGGACCCGGGTACCACATGTCACAGGGAATCTCACAGGGACCCGGGTACCACATGTCACAGGGAATCTCACAGAGACCCGGGTACCACATGTCACAGGGAATCTCACAGAGACCCGGGTACCACATGTCACAGGGAATCTCACAGAGACCCGGGTACCACATGTCACAGGGAACCTCACAGAGACCCGGGGTACCACATGTCACAGGGAATCTCACAGAGACCCGGGTACCACATGTCACAGGGAACCTCACAGAGACCCGGGTACCACATGTCACAGGGAACCTCACAGAGACCCGGGTACCACATGTCACAGGGAATCTCACAGAGACCCGGGTACCACATGTCACAGGGAATCTCACAGAGACCCGGGTACCACATGTCACAGGGAACCTCACAGAGACCCGGGTACCACATGTCACAGGGAACCTCACAGAGACCCGGGTACCACATGTCACAGGGAATCTCACAGGGACCCGGGTACCACATGTCACAGGGAACCTCACAGAGACCCGGGTACCACATGTCACAGGGAATCTCACAGGGACCCGGGTACCACATGTCACAGGGAATCTCACAGAGACCTGGGTACCACATGTCACAGAGAATCTCACAGAGACCCGGGTACCACATGTCACAGGGAATCTCACAGAGACCCGGGTACCACATGTCACAGGGAATCTCACAGAGACCCGGGTACCACATGTCACAGGGAATCTCACAGAGACCCGGGTACCACATGTCACAGGGAATCTCACAGAGACCCGGGTACCACATGTCACAGGGAACCTCACAGAGACCTGGGTACCATATGTCACAGGGAACCTCACAGAGACCCGGGTACCACATGTCACAGGGAACCTCACAGAGACCCGGGGTACCACATGTCACAGGGAATCTCACAGAGACCCGGGTACCACATGTCACAGGGAACCTCACAGAGACCCGGGGTACCACATGTCACAGGGAATCTCACAGAGACCCGGGTACCACATGTCACAGGGAATCTGACAGGGACCCGGGTACCACATGTCACAGGGAATCTCACAGAGACCCGGGTACCACATGTCACAGGGAATCTCACAGGGACCCGGGTACCACATGTCACAGGGAAACTCACAGAGACCCAGGTACCACATGTCACAAGGAATCTCAAAAAGACCCGGGTACCACATGTCACAGGGAATCTCACAGAGACCCGGGTACCACATGTCACAGGGAATCTCACAGAGATCCGGGTACCACATGTCACAGGGAACCTCACAGAGACCCGGGTACCACATGTCACAGGGAACCTCACAGAGACCCGGGTACCACATGTCACAGGGAATCTCACAGGGACCCGGGTACCACATGTCACAGGGAATCTCACAGAGACCCGGGTACCACATGTCACAGGGAATCTCAAAGAGACCCGGGTACCACATGTCACAGGGAATCTCACAGAGACCAGTGTACCACATGTCACAGGGAATCTCACAGAGACCCGGGTACCACATGTCACAGGGAATCTCACAGAGACCCGGGTACCACATGTCACAGGGAATCTCACAGAGACCCGGGGTACCACATGTCACGGGGAACCTCACAGAGACCCGGGGTACCACATGTCACAGGGAATCTCACAGAGACCCGGGTACCACATGTCACAGGGAACCTCACAGAGACCCGGGTACCACATGTCACAGGGAACCTCACAGAGACCCGGGTACCACATGTCACAGGGAACCTCACAGAGACCCGGGGTACCACATGTCACAGGGAATCTCACAGAGACCCGGGTACCACATGTCACAGGGAATCTGACAGGGACCCGGGTACCACATGTCACAGGGAATCTCACAGAGACCCGGGTACTACATGTAACAGGAAATCACACAGAGACCCGGGTACCACATGTCACAGGGAATCTCACAGGGACCCGGGTACCACATGTCACAGGGAATCTCACAGAGACCCGGGTACCACATGTCACAGGGAATCTCACATGGACCCGGGTACCACATGTCACAGGGAATCTCACAGGGACCCGGGTACCACATGTCACAGGGAAACTCACAGAGACCCAGGTACCACATGTCACAAGGAATCTCAAAAAGACCCGGGTACCACATGTCACAGGGAATCTCACAGAGACCCGGGTACCACATGTCACAGGGAATCTCACAGAGACCCGGGTACCACATGTCACAGGGAATCTCACAGAGACCCGGGTACCACATGTCACAGGGAACCTCACAGAGACCTGGGTACCATATGTCACAGGGAACCTCACAGAGACCCGGGTACCACATGTCACAGGGAACCTCACAGAGACCCGGGGTACCACATGTCACAGGGAATCTCACAGAGACCCGGGTACCACATGTCACAGGGAACCTCACAGAGACCCGGGGTACCACATGTCACAGGGAATCTCACAGAGACCCGGGTACCACATGTCACAGGGAATCTGACAGGGACCCGGGTACCACATGTCACAGGGAATCTCACAGAGACCCGGGTACCACATGTCACAGGGAATCTCACAGGGACCCGGGTACCACATGTCACAGGGAAACTCACAGAGACCCAGGTACCACATGTCACAAGGAATCTCAAAAAGACCCGGGTACCACATGTCACAGGGAATCTCACAGAGACCCGGGTACCACATGTCACAGGGAATCTCACAGAGATCCGGGTACCACATGTCACAGGGAACCTCACAGAGACCCGGGTACCACATGTCACAGGGAACCTCACAGAGACCCGGGTACCACATGTCACAGGGAATCTCACAGGGACCCGGGTACCACATGTCACAGGGAATCTCACAGAGACCCGGGTACCACATGTCACAGGGAATCTCACAGAGACCAGTGTACCACATGTCACAGGGAATCTCACAGAGACCCGGGTACCACATGTCACAGGGAATCTCACAGAGACCCGGGTACCACATGTCACAGGGAATCTCACAGAGACCCGGGGTACCACATGTCACGGGGAACCTCACAGAGACCCGGGGTACCACATGTCACAGGGAATCTCACAGAGACCCGGGTACCACATGTCACAGGGAACCTCACAGAGACCCGGGTACCACATGTCACAGGGAACCTCACAGAGACCCGGGTACCACATGTCACAGGGAACCTCACAGAGACCCGGGGTACCACATGTCACAGGGAATCTCACACAGACCCGGGTACCACATGTCACAGGGAATCTGACAGGGACCCGGGTACCACATGTCACAGGGAATCTCACAGAGACCCGGGTACTACATGTAACAGGAAATCACACAGAGACCCGGGTACCACATGTCACAGGGAATCTCACAGGGACCCGGGTACCACATGTCACAGGGAATCTCACAGAGACCCGGGTACCACATGTCACAGGGAATCTCACATGGACCCGGGTACCACATGTCACAGGGAATCTCACAGGGACCCGGGTACCACATGTCACAGGGAAACTCACAGAGACCCAGGTACCACATGTCACAAGGAATCTCAAAAAGACCCGGGTACCACATGTCACAGGGAATCTCACAGAGACCCGGGTACCACATGTCACAGGGAATCTCACAGAGACCCGGGTACCACATGTCACAGGGAACCTCACAGATACCCGGGTACCACATGTCACAGGGAATCTCACAGGGACCCGGGTACCACATGTCACAGGGAATCTCACAGAGACCCGGGTACCACATGTCACAGGGAATCTCACAGAGACCCGGGTACCACATGTCACAGGGAATCTCACAGGGACCCGGGTACCACATGTCACAGGGAACCTCACAGAGACCCGGGTACCACATGTCACAGGGAACCTCACAGAGACCCGGGTACCAAATGTCACAGGGAATCTCACAGAGACCCGGGTACCACATGTCACAGGGAACCTCACAGAGACCCGGGTACCACATGTCACAGGGAATCGCACAGAACTCCGGGAAATATATAAGTGAGGGATTAATAGAACATTTCACAAGCTCCTGTTCTTCCCCCTTCTCCTTTCTCCACCTCATCCCATCACCCCAATCTCACCACGTATTCCTCACTGTATCTGTGTGTCCATCAATGGATTTATCAACGCTCTGTCCATCCAGCCTTCCAAGTATCTATTTATTACTCCATCTATACATTCCTCCTACCTCAGCCATCGGACCATCCATCTATTGATCCACCATTAGATACCTTTATCCTTTCATCTGTTTGTCAAGGAATCCCTATGCCCTTCCATTCTCCTGTTTAGTTTTAAACTATACATGAAATAACCCCTGTTTTTCATTATATACCCATCAATCAATGCTTTCCTTTATTTATCATCTGTTATGATTTCTTACAATGACCTTGTCTTTCCTATCCATCCATCTATCCATCCAGCCATCCATCCATCCATCTATCCATCCATCTATCCATCCATCCATCCATCCATCCATCTATCCATCCATCTATCCATCCATCCATCTATCCATCCATATATCCATCCATCTATCCATCCAGCCATCTATCCATCCATCTATCCATCCATCTATCAATCCAGCCATCCATCCATCCATCCATCTATCCATCCATCTATCCATCCATATATCCATCCATCTATCCATCCAGCCATCCATCCATCCATCCATATATCCATATATCCATCCATCAGTCCATCCATCCATCCATCCAACATATAGGTGAAGTGATAGATCACTGAATTAATTAATTTGTGGCTATTTCAAATGGTGGAAGAAAGGAATAAGTATTAGTTTGGTGGGGGAATTGGGGAGTACATGAATGGATAGTGGGTTTGATGTATAAGTGGGTTATTGATTACTGCAAGAATAAATAAGTCAATGAATAGATTGGTGTATGGTCGATGACTCAATAAATGAACGAATATATACGTTTATACAGTGGCGGCCGCCTTTATCCTAGTGCGGCCGTATCGGCGCAACTCTGATAACCGCGGGCAGATGCAGTATTTTTTTTTTACGGAATATGTTCCGGTATTTTAGCGCTCATATATTGAATGCATGAGCGTGAATGCGGTATGAACGCGGTGAAGTGCGTGGCATTCGGAAAAAATCCCCCCAAAAATTCGGAGATGTTGGAAAATAAAAGAGGCCGCGGCTGTATTCCGATGGTTGATGAGTGAGTAAATAAATGGGTGGGTGGGTAGCTGATACATCAGTGAGTGGCTGGGTGGATGTGTGACTGGGTGGGTGAGTGGCTGGGTGGATGTGTGACTGGGTGGGTGAGTGGCTGGGTGGATGTGTGACTGGGTGGGTGAGTGGCTGGGTGGATGTGTGACTGGGTGGGTGAGTGGCTGGGTGGATGTGTGACTGGGTGGGTGAGTGGATGGGTGGGTAGCTGATAACTCAGTGAGTGGCTGGGTGGATGTGTGACTGGGTGGGTGAGTGGCTGGGTGGATGTGTGACTGGGTGGGTGAGTGGCTGGGTGGATGTGTGACTGGGTGGGTGAGTGGATGGGTGGGTAGCTGATAACTCAGTGAGTGGCTGGGTGGATGTGTGACTGGGTGGGTGAGTGGCTGGGTGGATGTGTGACTGGGTGGGTGAGTGGATGGGTGGGTAGCTGATAACTCAGTGAGTGGCTGGGTGGATGTGTGACTGGGTGGGTGAGTGGCTGGGTGGATGTGTGACTGGGTGGGTGAGTGGCTGGGTGGATGTGTGACTGGGTGGGTGAGTGGATGGGTGGGTAGTTGATAACTCAGTGAGTTGCTGGGTGGATGTGTGACTGGGTGGGTGAGTGGATGGGTGGGTAGCTGATAACTCAGTGAGTGGCTGGGTGGATGTGTGGGGTTGTTTTGCCCTCTTCATGTTTGGAGATCTTCAGGTGAGTTCAGTGTTTGTGTACTGTGAGTCTCTGGGACACAGTGGCAGGTTCCATTCTGACCTGAAGCAGCCAAAGGGTCTGATGAATCCACTGACCCCTGCACTGACCCCTGCACTGACCCCAAGTGTCCCCTGCAGAAGCAGCTGTCCCACGATCGCGAGACTATGTTCGCAGTGGGGGATTCCGCGTTTGCTTTATAGTTATATTTCAAATGCTTCGAAATCGTAGGCTAAAAATCTGCCCACGGAGACACGGACACACGGAGACACGAAACATGGAGACACAGAGAGCGAAACATTCCTGCCATGGTGGGTTCTATTTATATTGACGTGATGGGCGAGACACCCTCCCCCGTTACATGAAACATTGCCCCAATACACCGTTCCCTCCCGTGGAAAATACAGCGCAGGGTCTCGTGACACCTGTATAATACTACGATGTGTAGAGCAGGACTGGCCGACTGCAGTCCTCAAGCGCCACCAACAGGTCAGGTTTTAAGGATATCCCTGCTTCAGAACAGGTGGTGCAGTCTTCGACTGAGCCACTGATTGAGCCACCTGTGTTGAAGCAGAATATCCTTGATACCTGACCTGTTGGTGGCCCTTGAGGTCTGGAGTTGGCGAGTCCTGGTGTAGACCTTGGACCCGTTAACTCTTTCTTTCCTGCGCACAGTATAATTCCATCACTATTTGCATTGGACGGGGGGGGGGGGGGTTATTTGCGGAAGCCGCTGCTTATATATTTCAGGCCATGGGCCAATGAAAGCTCAGGTTCCCGAGGTAGGCGCGTGACATCACAGCGCATAGTAACAGGAGGGGGTTTTGTAGAATGGGGGGGGGGGGGGGATGACCTCATAAAAGTGTCTCCATAAAATCCGTGAGATAGGAGCGCCCCCCGAGGCCGTGCTGAGCCTGCCCCCTGGCTGCCCAGGTGTGAAGCCTCCCCCCATATAACACCCAAGCTGTTTTATGGCTCAGGCATACCAGGAAGGGCAGGGGCAGGTCTGTGCCTCCCCTCAGGTAACACACGGCTTATCTCTACCTGCTACATGTGTTCTGTCCAGCACATCCATCACCTGCGGGACAGGCCGTGCTCCGGGTCTCACACACACACACACACACACACACACACACACACACACACACACACACACACACACACACACACACACACACACACACACACACACACACACACACACACACACACACACACACACACACACACACACACACAGCCAAGATTGCACCAGGCCAACACATCTCACTCTGACCAATGAGCGCACTCTAAGAGACAGCCTCACCTTTACCTCTCTCTCTCCCTTCCACCTGGCTGTCTCTTTTTTCTCCCCGCTTGCCTATTTCTCCGCACGTACAAAGCCGTCTCTTGGCGACACCGCAGTGCCCGTGACCCGGACTCATCTCGTGCAAACGGCAGTCTCTTCTCACACCTCTGGGGCTGTCTCTTTCCTATAAACAGAAGGGTCTATTTTCAGCACATTAGTTCTCACACGCGTGTACATGTTACTCGTGTGTATCTATGTCTGACAACCCCAACGGAAACACGTGTTTCTATGATGCTTTTGCATACACTTTATTTTCATTTTAACCCTTGCAGTCCTGCATGACCGCTGTGATATGATGTACACACACACGCACACACGCATGCACGCACACGCACGCACACACGCACGCACACACAGTGTGTACAGATGTGTCTGATAAACTGCATCTCGGGCGTTTAACCCTTCAGGGACACGGCCTCTTGCGCGTTGTGGCACAGCGGGTTCACTTTAGGGAGTTTTATTTCCGTGGAACATGTAACAGAAAGTGCAGCAAACGGCTCGTGGCCCTGACTGTGGCCTGTAATATCCACGTATAAATCCCAGGGTCAGCTCTTTGTGACCTTTGGTCAGGGTCACAGACAGATTTCCCGGGGCCCAGGTGTAGAGTTACCTCCGGGCCCCCATCCCCCACCCCGGCGGTATTTCGAGCCCCCCCATTTCACACCTCACGAGTCCCCTCTATTCCCCCCCCTTCCCATGTATTTCTCTCCCTCTGTCTCACTCCCTCCCCCGCCGCACATGTATTTATCTCCTCTGCGTCTCACTCTCACTCCCTCCCCCCTCTCACTCGCCGCCACCTTCCATCAACTACCCTACTCTATAAAGCCCCCCACACCCCCAATACATATTAAAAAGACCCCACTCTCCCAATACATATAAAAAAAAAACAATCCTCCAATACATATTAAAAAGCCCCCCACTCTCCCAATACATATTAAAAAGACCCCCACTCCCCCAATACATATTAAAAAGACAACCACTCTCCCAATACATATTAAAAAGACCCCCACTCCCCCAATACATATTAAAAAGCCCCCCACTCTCCCAATACATATTAAATAGACCCCCACTCTCCCAATACATATTAAATAGACCCCCACTCTCCCAATACATATTAAAAAGACCCCCACTCTCCCAATATATATTAAAAAGCCCCTACTCCCCCAATACATATTAAAAAGCCCCCCACTCTCCCAATATATATTAAAAAGCCCCCACTCCCCCAATATATATTAAAAAGCCCCCCACTCTCCCAATATATATTAAAAAGACCCCCACTCTCCCAATACATATTAAAAAGCCCCCCACTCCCCCAATACATATTAAAAAGACCCCCACTCCCCCAATACATATTAAAAAGACCCCCACCCCCGAGTACATATTAAAAAGACCCCCACTCTCCCAATACATATTAAAAAGACCCCCACCCCGAGTACATATTAAAAAGACCCCCACTTTCCCAATACATATTAAAAAGACCCCCACTCTCCCAATACATATTAAAAAGCCCCCTACTCTCCCAATATATATCAAAATCCCCCCAGTCCCCCAATACATATTAACAAGCCCCCTACTCTCCCAATATATATTAAAAAGCCCCCCACTCCCCCAATACATATTAAAAAGCCCCCCACTCCCCCAATACATATTAAAAAGACCCCCACCCCCGAGTACATATTAAAAAGCCCCCCACTCCCCCAATACATATTAAAAAGCCCCCCACTCCCCCAATACATATTAAAAAGCCCCCCACTCCCCCAATACATATTAAAAAGACCCCCACTCCCCAATACATATTAAAAAGACCCCCACCCCCGAGTACATATTAAAAAGACCCCCACTCTCCCAAAACATATTAAAAAGACCCCCACTCCCCCAATACAAATTAAAAAGACCCCCACCCCCGAGTACATATTAAAAAGACCCCCACCCCCGAGTACATATTAAAAAGACCCCCCACC
Organism: Ascaphus truei; assembly: GCF_040206685.1. Taxonomy (NCBI): domain Eukaryota; kingdom Metazoa; phylum Chordata; class Amphibia; order Anura; family Ascaphidae; genus Ascaphus; species Ascaphus truei. The sequence continues at coordinate 1,212,813 of NC_134490.1, read as the reverse complement.
ACCTAATACATATAAACAAGACCCCCAATACAGATTTTAAAAAAACAGACTTACCTTGTGGGTGGTCTGCGGGGGCTCGGCCGGCACTGCAAGTTGGCCCCTCTTGCCAGGCCCGGCTCGCTGACCTCCCAGGGGCCCGTCGGCGTGGGACAGTGATAGAGGCCGCAGGCATCTGAGAGACAGCCGGGGCCTGGTCGCGAGAGGACCGGCAGCCGGGCCTGACCAGACGTCGGGGCCAGCTTGTGCCACCGGGCCCCCTCAGCCTACAGGCCTGGGACACCTGTACCTTCTGTCCCCCGTCGGCGGCCCTGCCTTTGGTGAGTCACTTTATCTACCTGGGCCGTAGTACAAATTAGATGGTAAGCTCTTCAGGGCAGGAGCTCATTCAGTGCTGTGTACACTGCAGCTCTGTAACAGAGATCAATAATAACATGGGGATCTCACTCCTAATCCTGGACCCAGCCATGTACACACCCGCTCTCACCCACGCCTCCCTGCCACCCGCTCTCACCCACGCCTCCCTGCCACCCGCTCTCACCCACGCCTCCCTGCCACCTCTTCCCACCCACGTCTCCCTGCCACCCGCTCTCACCCACGCCTCCCTGCCACCCGCTCTCACCCACGCCTCCCTGCCACCCGCTCTCACCCACGCCTCCCTGCCTCCCGCTCTCACCCACGCCTACCTGCCACCCGCTCTCACCCACGCCTCCCTGCCACCCGCTCTCACCCACGCCTACCTGCCACCCGCTCTCACCCACGCCTCCCTGCCTCCCGCTCTCACCCATGCCTACCTGCCACCCGCTCTCACCCACGCCTCCCTGCCCCCCGCTCTCACCCACGCCTCCCTGCCACCCGCCCTCACCCACGCCTCCCTGCCACCCGCCCTCACCCACGCCTCCCTGCCTCCCGCTCTCACCCACGCCTCCCTGCCACCCGCTCTCACCCACGCCTACCTGCCACCCGCTCTCACCCACGCCTACCTGCCACCCGCTCTCACCCACGCCTCCCTGCCACCCGCTCTCACCCACGCCTACCTGCCACCCGCTCTCACCCACGCCTCCCAGCCTCCCGCTCTCACCCACGCCTACCTGCCACCCGCTCTCACCCACGCCTCCCTGCCACCTGCTGTCACCCACGCCTCCCTGCCTCCCGCTCTCACCCACGCCTCCCTGCCACCTCTTCCCACCCACGTCTCCCTGCCACCCGCTCTCACCCACGCCTCCCTGCCACCTCTTCCCACCCACGTCTCCCTGCCTCCCGCTCTCACCCACGTCTCCCTGCCACCCGCTCTCACCCACACCTCCCTGCCTCCCGCTCTCACCCACGCCTCCCTGCCTCCCGCTCTCACCCACGCCTCCCTGCCACCTCTTCCCACCAACGTCTCCCTGCCACCGGCTCTCACCCACGTCTCCCTGCCTCCCGCTCTCACCCACGCCTCCCTGCCACCTCTTCCCACCCACGTCTCCCTGCCACCGGCTCTCACCCACGCCTCCCTGCCACCCGCTCTCACCCACGCCTCCCTGCCACCTCTTCCCACCCACGTCTCCCTGCCACCCGCTCTCACCCACGCCTCCCTGCCACCCGCTCTCACCCACGCCTCCCTGCCACCTCTTCCCACCCACGTCTCCCTGCCACCCGCTCTCACCCACGCCTCCCTGCCACCCGCTCTCACCCACGCCTCCCTGCCTCCCGCTCTCACCCACGTCTCCCTGCCACCCGCTCTCACCCACACCTCCCTGCCTCCCGCTCTCACCCACGCCTCCCTGCCTCCCGCTCTCACCCACGCCTCCCTGCCACCTCTTCCCACCCACGTCTCCCTGCCACCGGCTCTCACACACGTCTCCCTGCCTCCCGCTCTCACCCACGCCTCCCTGCCACCTCTTCCCACCCACGTCTCCCTGCCACCGGCTCTCACCCACGCCTCCCTGCCACCCGCTCTCACCCACGCCTCCCTGCCACCTCTTCCCACCCACGTCTCCCTGCCACCCGCTCTCACCCACGCCTCCCTGCCACCCGCTCTCACCCACGCCTCCCTGCCACCTCTTCCCACCCACGTCTCCCTGCCACCCGCTCTCACTCACGCCTCCCTGACACCCGCTCTCACCCACGCCTCCCTGCCACCTCTTCCCACCCACACCTCCCTGCCACCCACTCTCACCCATGCCTCCCTGCCACCTCTTCCCACCCACGTCTCCCTGCCACCTGCTCTCACCCACGCCTCCCTGCCACCCGCTCTCACCCACGCCTCCCTGCCACCCGCTCTCACCCACGCCTCCCTGCCACCTCTTCCCACCCACACCTCCCTGCCACCCACTCTCACCCATGCCTCCCTGCCACCTCTTCCCACCCACGTCTCCCTGCCACCCGCTCTCACCCACGCCTCCCTGCCTCCCGCTCTCACCCACGTCTCCCTGCCACCCGCTCTCACCCACGCCTCCCTGCCTCCCGCTCTCACCCACGCCTCCCTGCCTCCCGCTGTCACCCACGCCTCCCTGCCACCTCTTCCCACCCACGTCTCCCTGCCACCCGCTCTCACCCACGCCTCCGTGCCACCTCTTCCCACCCACGTCTCCCTGCCACCCGCTCTCACCCACGCCTCCCTGCCACCCGCTCTCACCCACGCCTCCCTGCCACCCGCTCTCACCCACGCCTCCCTGCCTCCCGCTCTCACCCACGCCTACCTGCCACCCGCTCTCACCCACGCCTCCCTGCCACCCGCTCTCACCCACGCCTACCTGCCACCCGCTCTCACCCACGCCTCCCTGCCTCCCGCTCTCACCCATGCCTACCTGCCACCCGCTCTCACCCACGCCTCCCTGCCCCCCGCTCTCACCCACGCCTCCCTGCCACCCGCCCTCACCCACGCCTCCCTGCCACCCGCCCTCACCCACGCCTCCCTGCCTCCCGCTCTCACCCACGCCTCCCTGCCACCCGCTCTCACCCACGCCTACCTGCCACCCGCTCTCACCCACGCCTACCTGCCACCCGCTCTCACCCACGCCTCCCTGCCACCCGCTCTCACCCACGCCTACCTGCCACCCGCTCTCACCCACGCCTCCCAGCCTCCCGCTCTCACCCACGCCTACCTGCCACCCGCTCTCACCCACGCCTCCCTGCCACCTGCTGTCACCCACGCCTCCCTGCCTCCCGCTCTCACCCACGCCTCCCTGCCACCTCTTCCCACCCACGTCTCCCTGCCACCCGCTCTCACCCACGCCTCCCTGCCACCTCTTCCCACCCACGTCTCCCTGCCTCCCGCTCTCACCCACGTCTCCCTGCCACCCGCTCTCACCCACACCTCCCTGCCTCCCGCTCTCACCCACGCCTCCCTGCCTCCCGCTCTCACCCACGCCTCCCTGCCACCTCTTCCCACCAACGTCTCCCTGCCACCGGCTCTCACCCACGTCTCCCTGCCTCCCGCTCTCACCCACGCCTCCCTGCCACCTCTTCCCACCCACGTCTCCCTGCCACCGGCTCTCACCCACGCCTCCCTGCCACCCGCTCTCACCCACGCCTCCCTGCCACCTCTTCCCACCCACGTCTCCCTGCCACCCGCTCTCACCCACGCCTCCCTGCCACCCGCTCTCACCCACGCCTCCCTGCCACCTCTTCCCACCCACGTCTCCCTGCCACCCGCTCTCACCCACGCCTCCCTGCCACCCGCTCTCACCCACGCCTCCCTGCCTCCCGCTCTCACCCACGTCTCCCTGCCACCCGCTCTCACCCACACCTCCCTGCCTCCCGCTCTCACCCACGCCTCCCTGCCTCCCGCTCTCACCCACGCCTCCCTGCCACCTCTTCCCACCCACGTCTCCCTGCCACCGGCTCTCACACACGTCTCCCTGCCTCCCGCTCTCACCCACGCCTCCCTGCCACCTCTTCCCACCCACGTCTCCCTGCCACCGGCTCTCACCCACGCCTCCCTGCCACCCGCTCTCACCCACGCCTCCCTGCCACCTCTTCCCACCCACGTCTCCCTGCCACCCGCTCTCACCCACGCCTCCCTGCCACCCGCTCTCACCCACGCCTCCCTGCCACCTCTTCCCACCCACGTCTCCCTGCCACCCGCTCTCACTCACGCCTCCCTGCCACCCGCTCTCACCCACGCCTCCCTGCCACCTCTTCCCACCCACACCTCCCTGCCACCCACTCTCACCCATGCCTCCCTGCCACCTCTTCCCACCCACGTCTCCCTGCCACCTGCTCTCACCCACGCCTCCCTGCCACCCGCTCTCACCCACGCCTCCCTGCCACCCGCTCTCACCCACGCCTCCCTGCCACCTCTTCCCACCCACACCTCCCTGCCACCCACTCTCACCCATGCCTCCCTGCCACCTCTTCCCACCCACGTCTCCCTGCCACCCGCTCTCACCCACGCCTCCCTGCCTCCCGCTCTCACCCACGTCTCCCTGCCACCCGCTCTCACCCACGCCTCCCTGCCTCCCGCTCTCACCCACGCCTCCCTGCCTCCCGCTGTCACCCACGCCTCCCTGCCACCTCTTCCCACCCACGTCTCCCTGCCACCCGCTCTCACCCCACGCCTCCGTGCCACCTCTTCCACCCCACGTCTCCCTGCCACCCGCTCTCACCCACGCCTCCCTGCCACCCGCTCTCACCCACGCCTCCCTGCCACCTCTTCCCACCCACGTCTCCTTGCACCCGCTCTCACCCACGCCTCCTGCCACCCGCTCTCACCACGCCTCCCTGCCACCTCTTCCCACCCACACGTCCCTGCCACCCACTCTCACCCACAGCCTCCCTGCCACCTCTTCCCACCCACACCTCCCTGCCACCCGCTCTCACCCACGCCTCCCTGCCACCCGCTCTCACCAAGCCTCCATGCCACCTCTTCCCACCCACACCTCCCTGCCACCCGCTCTCACCCACGCCTCCCTGCCACCTCTTCCCACCCATGCCTCCCTGCCACCCGCTCTCACCCACGCCTCCCTGCCACCCGCTCTCACCCACGCCTCCCTGCCACCCCGCTCTCACCCACGCCTCCCTGCCACCCACTCTCACCCATGCCTCCCTGCCACCCGCTCTCACCCACGCCTCCCTGCCACCCCGCTCTCACCCACTCCTCCCTGCCACCTTTCCCACCCACGTCTCCCTGCCACCCGCTCTCACCCACGCCTCCTGCCACCCGCTCTCACCCACGCCTCCCTGCCACCACTTCCCACCCACACCTCCCTGCCACCACTCTCACCCATGCCTCCCTGCCACCTCTTCCCACCCACGTCTCCCTGCCACCCGCTCTCACCCACGCCTCCCTGCCACCCGCTCTCACCCACGCCTCCCTGCCACCCGCTCTCACCACGCCTCCCTGCCACCTCTTCCCACCCACACCTCCCTGCCACCCACTCTCACCCACGGCCTCCCTGCCACCTCTTCCCACCCACGTCTCCCCTGCCACCCGCTCTCACCCACGCCTCCCTGCCTCCCGCTCTCACCCACGTCTCCCTGCCACCCGCTCTCACCCACGCCTCCCCTGCCTCCCGCTCTCACCCACGTCTCCCTGCCACCCGCTCTCACCCACGCCTCCTGCCTCCCGCTCTCACCCACGTCTCCCTGCCACCCGCTCCTCACCCACGCCTCCCTGCCTCCCGCTCTCACCCACGCCTCCCTGCCACCTCTTCCACCCACGTCTCCCTGCCACCGGCTCTCACCCACGCCTCCCTGCCACCTCTTCCCACCCACGTCTCCCTGCCACCCGCTCTCACCCACGCCTCGTGCCACCTCTTCCCACCCACGTCTCCCTGCCACCCGCTCTCACCCACGCTCCCTGCCACCCGCTCTCAACCCACGCCTCCCTGCCACCTCTTCCCACCCACGTCTCCCTGCCACCCGCTCTCACCCACGCCTCCCTGCCACCTCTTCCCACCCACACCTCCCTGCCACCCGCTCTCACCCACGCCTCCCTGCCACCTCTTCCCACCCACGTCTCCCTGCCACCCCTCTCACACCCACGCCTCCGTGCCACCTCTTCCCACCCACGTCTCCCTGCCACCCGCTCTCACCCACGCCTCCCTGCCACCCGCTCTCACCCACGCCTCCCTGCCACCTCTTCCCACCCACGTCTCCCTGCCACCCGCTCTCACCCACGCCTCCTGCCACCTCTTCCCACCCACACCTCCCTGCCACCCGCTCTCACCCACGCCTCCCTGCCACCTCTTCCCACCCACACCTCCCTGCCACCCGCTCTCCCCGCACCCTTCCACCTCTCCCACCCATGCCTCCCTGCCACCCGCCTCTCACCCACGCCTCCTGCCCTCGCTCACACCCACGCCTCCATGCCACCTCTTCCACCCACACCTCCCTGCCACCCACTCTCACCCACGCCTCCCTGCCACCCGCTCTCACCCACGCCTCCCTGCCACCACTCTCACCCACGCCTCCCTGCCACCCACTCTCACCCATGCCTCCCTGCCACCCGCTCTCACCCACAGCCTCCCTGCCACCCGCTCTCACCCACGCCTCCCTGCCACCCACTCTCACCCACGCCTCCCTGCCACCCACTCCACCCACGCCTCCCTGCCGCCCGCTCTCACCCACGCCTCCCTGCCGCCCGCTCTCACCCACGCCTCCCTGCCACCCGCTCTCACCCACGCCTCCCTGCCACCCGCTCTCACCCACGCCTCCTGCCACCCGCTCTCACCCACGCCTCCCTGCCACCCACTCTCACCCACGCCTCCCTGCACCCCGCTCTCACCCACGCCTCCCTGCCACCCGCTCTCACCCACGCCTCCCTGCCACCTCCTCTCACCCACGCCTCCCTGCCACCGGCTCTCACCCACGCCTCCCTGCCACCCACTCTCACCCACGCCTCCCCCTGCCACCCACTCTCACCCACGCCTCCCTGCCACCCACTCTCACCCACGCCTCCCTGCCACCCACTCTCACCCACGCCTCCCTGCCGCCTCTTCCCACCCACGCCTCCCTGCCACCCACTCTCACCCACGCCTCCCTGCCGCCTCTTCCCACCCACGCCTCCCTGCCACCCACTCTCACCCACGCCTCCCCTGCCACCCACTCTCACCCACGCCTCCCTGCCACCCACTCTCACCCACGCCTCCCTGCCACCCGCTCTCACCCACGCCTCCCTGCCGCCCGCTCTCACCCACGCCTCCCTGCCACCCGCTCTCACCCACGCCTCCCTGCCGCCTCTTCCCACCCACGCCTCCCTGCCGCCTCTTCCCACCCACGCCTCCCTGCCACCGGCTCTCACCCACGCCTCCTGCCACCGCTCTCACCCACGCCTCCCTGCCACCTCTTCCCACCCACGCCTCCCTGCCACCTCTTCCCACCCACGCCTCCCTGCCACCTCTTCCCACCCACGCCTCCCTGCCACCTCTTCCCACCCACGCCTCCCTTCCACCTCTTCCACCCACGCCTCCCTGCCACCTCTTCCCACCCACGCCTCCCTGCCACCTCTTCCCACCCACGCCTCCCTGCCACCTCTTCCCACCCACGCCTCCCTGCCACCTCTTCCCACCCACGCCTCCCTGCCACCTCTTCCCACCCACGCCTCCCTGCCACCTCTTCCCACCCACGCCTCCCTGCCACCTCTTCCCCACCCACGCCTCCCTGCCACCTCTTCCCACCCACGCCTCCCTGCCACCTCTTCCCACCCCACACCTTCCTGCCACCTCTTCCCACCCACGCCTCCCCTGCCACCTCTTCCCACCCGTGCCTCCCTGCCTCCCGCTCTCACCCACCGCCTCCTGCCGCCTCTTCCCACCCACGCCTCCCTGCCACCGCTTCCCACCCACACCTCCCTGCCACCCACTCTCACCCACGCCTCCCTGCCACCCGCTCTCACCCACACCTCCCTGCCACCTCTTCCCACCCACGCCTCCCTGCCACCTCTTCCCCCCCACGCCTCCCTGCCACCTCTTCCCACCCACACCTCCCTGCCACCTCTTCCCTCCCACGCCTCCCTGCCACCTCTTCCCACCCACGCCTCCCTGCCACCTCTTCCCACGACTCCCTGCCACCTCTTCCCCCCCACGCCTCCCTGCCACCTCTTCCCCCCCCACGCCTTTCTGCCACCTCTTCCCACCCACGGCCTCCCTGTCGCCTCTTCCCACCCACGCCTCCCTGCCGCCTCTTCCCACCCACGCCTCCCTGCCGCCTCTTCCCACCCACGCCTCCCTGCCACCTCTTCCCCCCCACGCCTCTCTGCCACCTCTTCCCACCCACGCCTCCCTGTCGCCTCTTCCCACCCACGCCTCCCTGCCACCTCTTCCCACTCACGCCTCCCTGCCACCTCTTCCCACCCACGCCTCCCTGCCACCTCTTCCCACCCACGCCTCCCTGCCACCTCTTCCCACCCACGCCTCCCTGCCACCTCTTCCCACCCACGCCTCCCTGCCACCTCTTCCCACCCACGCCTCCTGCCACCTCTTCCCACCCACACCTCCCTGCCACCTCTTCCCACCCACGCCTCCCTGCCGCCTCTTCCCACCCACACCTCCCTGCCACCTCTTCCCACCCACGCCTCCCTGCCGCCTCTTCCCACCCACGCCTCCCTGCCACCTCTTCCCCCCCTCGCCTCCCTGCCGCCTCTTCCCACCCACGCCTCCCTGCCACCCACTCTCACCCACGCCTCCCTGCCACCTCTTCCCACCCACGCCTCCCTGCCACCTCTTCCCACCCGTGCCTCCCTGCCACCTCTTCCCACCCGCGCCTCCCTGCCACCTCTTCCCCCACACTCCCTGCCACACCTTCCCCCCCACGCCTCCCTGCCACCTCTTCCCCCCACACCTCCCTGCCACACCTTCCCCCCCACGCCTCCCTGTCGCCTCTTCCCACCCACGCCTCCCTGCCGCCTCTTCCCACCCACGCCTCCCTGCCACCTCTTCCCCCCACACCTCCCTGCCACACCTTCCCCCCCACGCCTCCCTGCCACCTCTTCCCCCCACACCTCCCTGCCACACCTTCCCCCCACGCCTCCCTGTCGCCTCTTCCCACCCACGCCTCCCTGCCACCTCTTCCCACCCACGCCTCCCTGCCGCCTCTTCCCACCCACGCCTCCACGCCACCTCTTCCCATCCACGCCTCCCTGCCACCTCTTCCCCCCCTCGCCTCCCTGCCACCTCTTCCCACCCACACCTCCCTGCCACCTCTTCCCCCCCTCGCCTCCCTGCCACCTCTTCCCACCCACGCCTCCCTGCCACCTCTTCCCCCCCACGCCTCCCTGCCACCTCTTCCCGCCCGCGCCTCCCTGCCACCTCTTCCCACTCACGCCTCCCTGCCACCTCTTCCCACCCGCGCCTCCCTGCCACCTCTTCCCACCCGCGCCTCCCTGCCACCTCTTCCCACCCATGCCTCCCTGCCACCTCTCCCACCCACGCCTCCCTGCCACCTCTTCCCACCCACGCCTCCCTGCCGCCTCTTCCCACCCACACCTCCCTGCCACCTCTTCCCACCCACGCCTCCCTGCCACCTCTTCCCACCCACACCTCCCTGCCACCTCTTCCCACCCGCGCCTCCTGCCGCCTCTTCCCACCCACGCCTCCCCTGCCACCTCTTCCCCCCCACGCCTCCCTGCCACCTCTTCCCACCCACGCCTCCCTGCCACCTCTTCCCACCCACGCCTCCCTGCCACCTCTTCCCCCCCACGCCTCCCTGCCACCTCTTCCCACCCACGCCTCCCTGCACCTCTTCCCCCCCACGCCTCCCTGCCACCTCTTCCCACTCACGCCTCCCTGCCACCTCTTCCCACCCGCGCCTCCCTGCCACCTCTTCCCACCCACGCCTCCCTGCCACCTCTTCCCACCCACGCCTCCCTGCCACCTCTTCCCACCCACGCCTCCCTGCCACCTCTTCCCACCCACGCCTCCCTGCCACCTCTTCCCACCCACGCCTCCCTGCCACCTCTTCCCACCCACGCCTCCCTGCCACCTCTTCCCACCCACACCTCCCTGCCACCTCTTCCCACCCACGCCTCCCTGCCGCCTCTTCCACCCACACCTCCCTGCCACCTCTTCCCACCCACGCCTCCCTGCCGCCTCTTCCCACCCACGCCTCCCTGCCACCTCTTCCCCCCCTCGCCTCCCTGCCGCCTCTTCCCACCCACGCCTCCCTGCCACCCACTCTCACCCACGCCTCCCTGCCACCTCTTCCCACCCACGCCTCCCTGCCACCTCTTCCCACCCGTGCCTCCCTGCCACCTCTTCCCACCCGCGCCTCCCTGCCACCTCTTCCCCCCACACCTCCCTGCCACACCTTCCCCCCCACGCCTCCCTGCCACCTCTTCCCCCCACACCTCCCTGCCACACCTTCCCCCCCACGCCTCCCTGTCGCCTCTTCCCACCCACGCCTCCCTGCCGCCTCTTCCCACCCACGCCTCCCTGCCACCTCTTCCCCCCACACCTCCCTGCCACACCTTCCCCCCCACGCCTCCCTGCCACCTCTTCCCCCCACACCTCCCTGCCACACCTTCCCCCCCACGCCTCCCTGTCGCCTCTTCCCACCCACGCCTCCCTGCCACCTCTTCCCACCCACGCCTCCCTGCCGCCTCTTCCCACCCACGCCTCCACGCCACCTCTTCCCATCCACGCCTCCCTGCCACCTCTTCCCCCCCTCGCCTCCCTGCCACCTCTTCCCACCCACACCTCCCTGCCACCTCTTCCCCCCCTCGCCTCCCTGCCACCTCTTCCCACCCACGCCTCCCTGCCACCTCTTCCCCCCCACGCCTCCCTGCCACCTCTTCCCGCCCGCGCCTCCCTGCCACCTCTTCCCACTCACGCCTCCCTGCCACCTCTTCCCACCCGCGCCTCCCTGCCACCTCTTCCCACCCGCGCCTCCCTGCCACCTCTTCCCACCCATGCCTCCCTGCCACCTCTTCCCACCCACGCCTCCCTGCCACCTCTTCCCACCCACGCCTCCCTGCCGCCTCTTCCCACCCACACCTCCCTGCCACCTCTTCCCACCCACGCCTCCCTGCCACCTCTTCCCACCCACACCTCCCTGCCACCTCTTCCCACCCGCGCCTCCCTGCCGCCTCTTCCCACCCACGCCTCCCTGCCACCTCTTCCCCCCCACGCCTCCCTGCCACCTCTTCCCACCCACGCCTCCCTGCCACCTCTTCCCACCCACGCCTCCCTGCCACCTCTTCCCCCCCACGCCTCCCTGCCACCTCTTCCCACCCACGCCTCCCTGCCACCTCTTCCCCCCCACGCCTCCCTGCCACCTCTTCCCACTCACGCCTCCCTGCCACCTCTTCCCACCCGCGCCTCCCTGCCACCTCTTCCCACCCACGCCTCCCTGCCACCTCTTCCCACCCACGCCTCCTGCCACCTCTTCCCACCCACGCCTCCCTGCCACCTCTTCCCACCCACGCCTCCCTGCCACCTCTTCCCCCCCACGCCTCCCTGCCACCTCTTCCCACCCACGCCTCCTGCCACCTCTTCCCACCCACGCCTCCCTGCCACCTCTTCCCCCCCACGCCTCCCTGCCACCTCTTCCCCACCCACGCCTCCCTGCCACCTCTTCCCACCCACGCCTCCCTGCCACCTATTCCACCACGCTCCTTCCCCTCCTCCCCCACGCCTCCCTGCCACCTCTTCCCACCCACGCCTCCCTGCCACCTCTTCCCACCCACGCCTCCCTGCCACCTCCTCTCACTCCACGCCTCCCTGCCACCTCTTCCCACCCACGCCTCCCTGCCACCTCTTCCCACCCGCGCCTCCCTGCCACCTCTTCCCCCCCACGCCTCCCTGCCACCTCTTCCCACCCACGCCTCCCTGCCACCTCTTCCCACCCACGCCTCCCTGCCACCTCCTCTCACTCACGGCCTCCCTGCCACCTCTTCCCACCCACGCCTCCCTGCCACCTCTTCCCACCCACGCCTCCCTGCCACCTCCTCCACTCACGCCTCCCTGCCACCTCTTCCCACCCACGCCTCCCTGCCACCTCTTCCCACCCGCGCCTCCCTGCCACCTCTTCCCTTCCTGCCACCTCTTCCCACCCACGCCTCCCTGCCACCTCTTCCCACCCACGCCTCCCTGCCACCTCCTCTCCACTCCACGCCTCCCTGCCACCTCTTCCCACCCGCGCCTCCCTGCCACCTCTTCCCACCCAGCGACCTCCCTGCCACCTCTTCCCACCCACGCCTCCCTGCCACCTCTTCCCACCCACGCCTCCCTGCCGCCTCTTCCCACCCACACCTCCCTGCCACCTCTTCCCACCCACGCCTCCCCTGCCACCTCTTCCCACCCACGCCTCCCTGCCACCTCTTCCCACCCACGCCTCCCTGCCACCTCTTCCCACCCGCGCCTCCCTGCCGCCTCTTCCCACCCACACCTCCCTGCCACCTCTTCCCACCCACGCCTCCCTGCCACCTCTTCCCACCCACGCCTCCCTCGCACCTCTTCCCCCCCACGCCTCCCTGCCACCTCTTCCCCACCCACGCCTCCCTGCCACCTCTTCCCACCCACGCCTCCCTGCCAACCTCTTCCCACTCACAGCTCCCTGCCAACCTCTCCCACCCGCGCCTCCCTGCCACCTCTTCCCACCCACGCCTCCCTGCCACCTCTTCCCACCCACGCCTCCCTGCCACCTCTTCCCACCCACTGCCTCCCTGCCAACCTCTTCCCACCCACGCCTCCCTGCCACCTCTTCCCCCCCACGCCTCCCTGCCACCTCGTCCCACCCACGCCTCCCTGCC